>NW_010546045.1:43456-47273 GCF_000687285.1 Phaethon lepturus | reverse complement strand
CTCTTTCCCCCTTATAAATAGAGGCACTGAGTCAGAAAGACCACCCAGCAGGTCAGTCCATGGGGGGATGTTTGCATTCATGGCTGCTGTGTTCATAGCCTAGTGCTGTGTTCCCTCATTGGAGCTGCTCATGTCTCCTCAGCTGGTGGCGAGCCTGAGGCAGTGGAACAGTGGGCAAGAGCAGTTGAGGAAGGTGCTTCTGCTTGCAAAGCTATGTCGGTGCCTCTGCCTGTTTCCACGTAGAGCTGGGCTGGTGCTGCTGTTGGCATAAAGCTGGGCTGTCTCTGCTGGCCGGATGAGTCTGGGAGACCCCTGAGTGGGTTTCAGAGAGCAGCAGGGGCTGTTTCACGGCACGTTGCAGATGCAACATGCCGTGGGCAGTGTAAGGAGTCTCCCACCCGTGGCTGGTGTACAGAAACCTCTGGGTGTTACTCATCATGAAGGGAGCGGGGGATTTTAGAAAGGATCTTGGTTGTCCCAGTCAGTGAGAGAGGTTACGTCCAGGTAGGCTAAGCATTAGAAAGGCTGCATGGCTTTATCTCTCACTGAAGAAACCCTCTCCATACATGCAGCTTGGCAGTGGCTGTACACAGTGCTTCTTCAAGCTTGCTGTCCAGATTTCTTCTGTCCCTTGGTGATATGGCACCTGCTGCCTGCGTTCCCCAAGTCCCTGCTTGGAGGGTGTGTCAGGCCTCTCCAAGGACACACTTCTTCTGTATTCAGAAGACTACTTGTGTCTCGAGAACCTCTCCCTTCTTCTAGCTATGGCCTTTGTAATGCCCCAGCAGTACCTCTGTGGGATAAGTGTATGCAAAGAAGGGGAGGGCAGCTCTTAATTCATTGTGGGAACCCCCAGCCTCAGAGCATCTGCCTTCCAGGGTCCAGCAGCTGGTTTGGGGATGGGGCAGCTTCTGAAATTCCAGGTGCAGCCAGAAGAAGAGGAGCAAAAGGCAAATTCCCGTCTTCGTCCTGGAGCTCAGACCAAGGCCTCCAGTGGGAATGGCTGGAGCTGGTGAAGCAGGAGGGAGGGTTTGAAGTTCACCCACCCCCCTGCACTGCCTTGATTTCCTTCCCATTGTTTTGGGAAGTTTGACAGTAGTGGTTTGCTTACCCATGCTGCTGCTGGAGGGATGAGTGGGAGAAGAGGCTCTCAGCAGGCCCTCTAGTTCCTGGAGGAAGGTCTCAGTGGGGCTTGTGCTTTTTCATAACCCAGCAGCCCATGTCCCTGACTTGGCAAGCAAAGCTGTAGCCGGTCTTGCTGATTTCCATACAAATCACAAGGTCACAGCTGGAGCTTAGGATTCCTCCCTTGGAGCTTCAGAGAAGCCCACCAGCACTGAGGAGCCACTACCAGCAGTGCTGCCTCTCGAGGTGAGGAGGGGGTTCCCTGTAGGCCAGCGCCCTGTGCAGGTGCAGCAACCCCCCCGCGCTCTATTATTCCTTTGCCCAAGTCCAGCTGAGGGGTTGGCTGTGCAATACAAGCGGCTTATCTAAGAAATGGTGTCTACACAGTCCTTACACATGCTAGTAAAGCCCAGCTGGACTAAGCATGTTTTGATATTTGGGGTCACCCATGGCACAGCAAATAGGGGGTGAGCAGCCAGGAAGCTCTGAATGGAGGATATTTTCTGTGGATCAGACCCGCACCACATTAAAAGTGTCACTTGAGTAGGTGTAGCCAATATCTAAGCAGAACTGCAGCAGCAGAGATAAAAAGCAAAGTATGGGTCCTGCCTAGGAGCCTGCATGAATCCTCAGGCAGGTTTTGTGGCCAGCACCAAGCACCACACAGCCAGGGCCCCTCTGCCTTTTGAGCAAGAAATGAGACACATGTTCTCTTTTTCCTTTTGTATTCTTGCTCCTTTTCAATAAAATGAAGAGATTCAACATGGTTGGAGATTTGTGCTAAGTATAGAATGCCTCAGCTTTTCTACCCTGAGCATCCCTCCTCCAGCAGAGACTATCTGATCTGTATATGTTTCCAAACCACCCAAGACCTAGCATGGGAAAACACACACTTTTATGCAATACTTTTCAGCTTTGAGTATAGGTTTCAAAGGGGCCTGTCCTCTTCTTCCAAGGCCACCTTGAATGAATAGTTGTTGCCATTGGGAAGCTAGCCCTGCCAGAACAAACCTTTTTCTGCACATCTGGATGAGTAGGGCAGGTTGAGAATATACTGCGACATCTGGGCTTATTTGACCTCCCTCCTCCCATTCCCCTTGTTTAAGTACTGTGTCCCCATCTATGGAGTCGCTGTTGGAGAGAGTGGGTGGCTAGAGACCCTTTACACCTTTCTGGGACAATAGGTTTGGCATAGTGCACAGGGGAGGCTCCAAGACAAGAAGGGCCAGGTTGCTACAGCTTAACTGTCTCTAAGTCCCAACACAATCACTGGCAAACCTGGCTATGGCTTCTGGTTTGGATTAACATCTTGCTTTTTCTGTTTTTCTTTTTCTGAAGCTCCAGGGTATTACCTGAGGGCTGCACGTGGAACTAAAGAGGATTTAAACAGTCTTGCCACTCTGTCTTGCAGACGGCAGGCAGAACACAACGCTTGCAAGGAGACCGAAGAGGAAGGAATATAAAGATGAGTCTGGGATGGATACACGCTCCTCTCCCAGAGTGCGCAGGGCAACCACCTCCAGGGCTGAGAGGATCTGGCCAGGGGGGGTCATCCCCTATGTGATCGGAGGAAATTTCACTGGTCAGTAGTGAAAACGTTGCTTCCTGTTTGCTTAGGGCTGAGTGTCTCAAAATGTGTGGGAGAACTCAGCAGCAGAGTTTTCCCCCAAATGACCCAGGTCATTGGGAGCCTCCCTCCTGAGGCAGGGAGGGCATGCGGGTGCACAAGGAACTGTGCACTGTGGAAGCCTGAGGCTGAAGTGTACAGTTCTTCTCTTGGAGTCTAAGAAATAATTGAGTGGCTCAGTTACTTTTCTTGATTGCTTCAGGGGACAGCACCTGTGAGTGGTGGAAAACCTGTGTTTTCTGGGCACCGGACTTCAGGGTCTCCTGTAGGCATGTGAGGGAGAGGAACAGTGAGCTGTGTCTCATGGTGGACAAGGAGCTCTCCTAAGTATCCTTTTTAGGATCTTTATAGCATCTCCTGGTCACTGTCCAACTTGAAATGTGTCTTGGGGTGCAGCAGATCTCTTGCAAGTCTCTCATGTAAAGCAGACAGATGAGTCTCTCTGATGCCACCTCTCGGTAGCTCAGTGGTTCCTCATGGGACTGGTTTCCTTGACTCTGATGACAAATGCTCTCTGCCCCACTGAAGCCAGCTCCTTCCTGTCTTCTCCACGCTGCCTCCACCATCTCCCACTTAGATGCAGCAGACCTTATTCCCTTGGGCTCCCATGATGTATTTTGTCCCAGCACCTGCCAGGAGTCTGTGAAGCCCCAGTGGAAGGGTCTGTTCACCTCCTACAAAGGGAGAGGCTCATGCAATCTGGCAGGATGTTGAGTAGTCTGCAGGCCACAGCTCTCCCCCGACGTTTGTCAGAGAACAGCCGCCTCACCCCTCAGGGTCTGATGAGAGAGTGTTCTCTGTGTTGCCTGTGTCCCACTGCCCTACCCCGCCCAGAGTAGGTAGCACCATCCTTCCATTTGGGTGACTGTGTCCGGAGCAGCCCTCGCCACAGCAGAGTTCTCTCTTGCATTCAGCTTGGTGTTTTGCCTCAGCTTACTCCCACCCTGCGGCCGCTCTCGGTTCCTTCTGCCTTTCTGATGTACTTCTGGCCTTTCCCTGCTCTCTAGTCCCTCTTGAGAGCGGCAGCTTGCTCTGCAGCCCTGTGTGTACCAGAGGCTGTGCCGG
>NW_010546045.1:9736-43425 GCF_000687285.1 Phaethon lepturus | reverse complement strand
CGCGGCCTGGCGGGAAGCCCCCCGGGGCTGTGGCCTCTCCGAGGCGTTGCTTCCCAGCCGCCCCCATGGCTGTTCTGGATGCTGCTGAGTGACTGCTGGAGGTACCCCGCTCCCTGCGGAGGGGGGGTCTGTATCTACACCTTCTTACCCTGCCCTGAGACCGCCTCTGGCTCCTGTAGAGTTTTTGCGTCTAATTTTAAAGACAAACTACCTGACAACAGCTTTGCCTTAGTTTTGGGGAGCATCTGTAGCGCTCATGAGATTGCTGGGTCTTGAAGGCTGTGCGCGGTCATGTAACATTGTGTCACGAGAGCAAATCTGGCACACCACCAGGTAGCTGGGGCACAGATCGCAGCACCCAGCAGCTCTGCCCGAATGGCCTCTACCTAGTGAGGTGACATTTCTCACATGCAGAAGTATTGACGTGCTTCACCGAGTTCGCTACCTGTTTAATTACAGGAAATTCGTTCGTCAAGCACAGGGCAAAAAAGGGTGGTACAGTGAGTTAGTGTTGTAACTAGCTAGTACAACTTAGTAGTACAACTTCCTACAGTAAGTTAGTTCCATAGTTGGAAATGAGTCCCAGATTCCTAGAGGTGTCGGCAGGTGTAAGATTGACTGTTGGAAAGATTGACTGTTCCCCTATCCAGATGAAGCCCATTAGAGATCTTCCTGAAAGCCAGGCCTTCACTGTTTACTCTTCTTGGATTCCTTTTCCAGGAACCCAAAGAGCTATCTTCAAGCAAGCGATGAGGCACTGGGAGAAGCACACCTGTGTGACGTTTGTGGAGAGAACCGACGAAGAGAGTTTCATTGTGTTCACGTACAGAACCTGTGGGTAAGTGACATGCGCAGCCCCCGCAGCTATCTGTGTTGCCAGCATCCCTTTCGTTGACCGATGGCTTTGTAAGTCTAGGTCAGGTCAGAATAGACCGATGGCTACGCGGGGGAATCTGTCACAGAGAGGCATCTGGTCACTCCCAGCAAGGACTGCCAGGATAATTTAGTATTTGCTCAGAAGGTGCTAAGCCTTTCTGGATAACATTTATGTGTGTATATATGCATTTTTACAGATATGAACTTAACGTGTTTTCTTTATACGTACACACACACATATGTGTAAGTACATATAGTGTATGCAACTGCTGTCCTGTCCCGGACCTTCCCAGATGCCATCCTCTGTTTGTATGTCTCGGACGTCCCCAATTCATTGACGTGCTGCATGGGTTTGTGGGTTTTCTTTTCCAGATGTTGCTCATACGTGGGTCGCCGAGGAGGGGGCCCTCAGGCTATATCCATTGGAAAGAACTGTGACAAGTTTGGTATTGTGGCTCATGAGCTGGGTCATGTGGTGGGTTTCTGGCATGAGCACACACGGCCTGATAGGGACCAGCATGTCACGATCATCAGAGAGAACATACAGCAAGGTAAAACAGCACTTCACGTTATTCCACCTGGCTTTTGGGTGGGTGCAAATTTTTCTTGCTGGGCTTATGGAAAACCCTAGTGTTCTGTGAGCTGGGATAGAGAAGAAGAAATATTGCTATTCTTGCCTAGAATTAGGGCCAAAATAGTTGGATGAACAGAGATTTTTGGATGTCCAGCTGGAATTGTTGGAACATCCCTTTCAGTCTAGGCTCCCAGAGGTGGAAGGCTTTTTTTTTTTCTTCTTTTTTTCATTCTTTTTTTTTTTTTTTTTGACTTGTTTTTTTCCCTTTGTGTTTGGCATCATAGGTCAGGAGTACAACTTTTTAAAGATGGAAGCTGGGGAAGTGAACTCACTGGGAGAGACCTATGACTTCGACAGCATCATGCACTATGCTAGGAACACATTCTCCAGGTGATAATCCAAGGTTACATCTCCTTAGGACTATTTTCAATAGCTTCCATTAGCTCTGTGGGATATGTAGAGCCTAGGAGGAGGCCTGCGATCTGTTGCAGAGATATGTGGCAGTTGCAGTGAGCTCTGCTGCACTGCAAAGCTTGAAAAATATTTGAAAAAGCAAGGTGAGTGAAGAGAAGCATGGTGGACCTCTGTTTTCCGCTCCCTAGTATGTTCACCCAGTGCTGATAATCTCAGAGACCTTCCAAAGCCATGTTAACATGTTTTGCAACCTTCCCAGGCAGCATATATATATGCCTGCGTGGAAGGAAGATAATGCTAAAACCAGCTTTGAATGTCTTGGTTGTCCTGCTTATGCTTTGGCGTTACAATATTGTCTTCAGAGTCCCTAGCAACTTTGCCAAGGGAGAATTTAAACTCTAGATTGTGATCTTTAATTACTGGGGTATTTTTTTAACCATTTATGCATGTGCTTTAAATCGTGGCCTCAGCAGCTCTGTGATTCTGTGTGACTGGGTTCATCATGGAGAATTTTTCAGTCCTGTTGTTGTCCCAGCTAACTGGCCAATTTCTGTGTAGGCTGTTTACGCTTGACTCCCATCTCATCCCAGATGGAGCCCATTTTCTAATCAGACAGCTCTACTGGATAGAGAGGTGAAATGCACATTGTTATTTATGTCCTGGATTTGGAATGAGAGTTACTGGATGACTAGATTCATTTTGCTGCATTATTTGAAGTTTTTTCCATAAATCCCACTATTGCTCCTTCCCAAGAGCTTTCCTTCACTATGTTATAAATGATTTAGTCCCAAACAGGATTCCAATTCAAATTTACAATTTATTAAGCGAATAGAGGCAAGCAAACAGCGCTGGGTGCGCCGGGAGTCTCTGCTCCACCAAGACGCACGCGGTACAGTTCCTGTTCCTGGTTTATATCCTGTCCGTTAATACATATTCATGAATAGGCGTGTCTTCTAATACATATTAATGAACCGCCGTGTCTTCTTCAGCGCATGCCCTCTTCGCCTGCTAGAGTCTTCTCGAATCTTCCTCGGCGTGCCCCCAGGATGACCCCAAACCTTATGCATGCACTTTCTTTACACAATACTATGCGGTCAGTGGTCAAACTGGTTTGAGCTGATATACCAGCAAAGTAGTTTAACTTTCTCCTGTAAAATACCCCTTTTTATGGTGCAGGAGAAATCCATAAAAGTACAGAAGATTACACTTCATCACATGAATCAGATGAACATATTTCACAACTACATACCATGAGTAAAGGGGACAGGAGGCAGAGCACAAATATTCACACTCTTGAGAACTTTTTGTTGCAAAAAATTAAAGGTGTCTTTGGGACTTTTTAAATTTCCTTATTCCCCAGTTGTATGGAAGTGACAAGCCTATCGTTTTGTGCTTCTGTTTCTGAAGCTTCATGTCAACCAGGGGAAAATTACCAAACTTGCTGAAATGCTGCTTGTTCTGGCAGGAGGAGATGGTGGCTGGGCAAGGGGGCTTTTCAGCCTTCAGAGATTTCTTTGGATCAGATACCCAAAGTAAACAATTTTTCTTCCCTTGAGGCATCTGCTGGACCCTTCCAGCATTTGCTGGACCCTAAATGGTTGGAATTGTCTTGCACAAAAGCAGGATTAAGTTATTACCGCCATTTATATTGTGGATGCCTTTGAGTCTGTGTCTCTTGAAAACCAGGGTCCTTCAGAACACTGCTGGGCCAAAAAGGGATAAAAATGGCAAGAGTCCTTCTAAATTGAAATTGGTGCTTAACAGGATTTTTAAGTCTGTTTTCTTTAAGCCCTTTGTCTCTGTGACCCACCCTCACCCCAGTAGCAGTCTTTGTGCAGTAATTGAACTGAGCACTAAGTGCCTCTGTAGGCTGATTGTGCTCTCACCATCAATAGGCAGTGCTGAGAACAGGCTTTTACTTTACCAAGACTTGTCTTGACATCTGCTAAGGGAACGATGCTTACTTTGACCAATCAGTAGAGATTTGTGAGTGTATGCATGTCTTCTTCCCACCTTACTGAGTTTTGCGGGTGCATTACAACCCAAACTGACAAAAGCACAGAGCCCATGAAGATACTAAGTTCCAGCAAGTTTCCTTAAGATCTCCAGTAAGGCTAGGAATGGGAGATAGGCCCTGTGTGACACTGCTAAGGGAAGAGCTGTAGTGGGTGTGTTACTACATTAACAGACACCAGAATGTCCACAGAGGAAAAAGATGGTCTGAGCACCCCACCAGGAGGTGGGATGTGTGAGTGAGGAGGATGCGGAGGACACAGAGCCGTGTCTGTGACTCATTGTCTTGAAGCAACTCTTACGTGGCACTTGGCGCAACCTTGTTGTTTATGACTCCTGGTGAATATTGATAGCAAATCATATGGTGTTTGCCATGGTCAAATGCTGCTCCAGATCCTAGGCCCTTTTTATTCTAAACTTTGTACCTAGGACAGAAAGGGACAGTTTTTCTGAGACACAATGAGTCCTAGTAGCGGAAGTTGTTTCTAGTGGTGCTTTTGAAAATTGCTGCAGGAGTCACTGCTCGTTTTCAGTTCACAGCAAAACATATTTCCCGTTTGTGTCTGTGGCTAATAGGAACAGGAGTGTGGCAGAAGAGACTAATGACAGTAGTAACAAGTTTTTACCATGGGAACTTCTGTTCTTGTCTATGTCAGAAATTTGCCCATTTTGCAGAGTATGGCTGCAGGCTTTCCTGGTGCATTCCTTACAGACAAGGCAGCAAATTAAACTGAATATTGCTGTCTCATTAAACAATTTCTTTTACTGCTGTCAAAACCCATAGATGGCATCTTAGCAATAAGAAAGTTTAAACCTCCATGGAGCCCTAAGCAAATAGTGGGTTACCTTAGTGAAGAAGCCTTCACTAAAGCCTCTTGCTAGTAGACATGGCAGCACAGTCTGGAGTTATAAAACATGACCTCTGCAAAGCTCCCTGTTTGAATCAGGCTGCAGGAAGCACTGTCTGCATGTTACGGGGCATCTTCTTGTATTGGCAACACACCATCCTAATCCTGCACCAGGCATATACACATGACACATCCTCCACAGGTTTTACTGTGTGAAGTAGGGTTATGTTGTCCCTCCTCTGCAGATGGGGATATAAAAACAGAGTGGGGACAACATGTAGCTGCCTGCAGCCGAGTGCGTAACCTGCTTTGAACATCTCCTTCCTTGACTGGTGGTTAAAGCACCTGTACCTATTGCCCTCAGATGGAGTGGTAAATATTCAGCATTTCTCAACATCAGTTGATAATTTCCTCATGTTTACACAATGCTTTACACATTCAGGGTACTATGTGGGTGCTAATGACTCTTGAGAGCATCTCTGCTTAAACTCTGTCTTAGTTAGTAGCAATGGTTGGTGGTTGTTCTTGACTGACCACTGCACTGGGCAGCTAATGCATGCTCTACTCGTGCCTAGCCAGTAGGAGAATGGGGAATCCAGGATTTCTGGGTTCTTTTCCTACCTCTGGGAAGGTAGGAAAGGTTAGGTGTCTTATTCAAGAACGGTTCTGGTGGTAGAGTGCCTGAGCTGCTCTGTTTAATGATGTCTGCTTGGTGTTTATTAATTTGTGAGCCACAGTAATGGTGCTCTTAGAGGCGCTCACCAAATGTGCAACTGGACATTATAAAGTGTTGTTAAGCAGATGGGGTTTGGGTGGACAGCATGGGGCTGCTGGGACCTGTGTGGAAAGACCCTCCTCTGTTCTCAGTTCCTTTGATTGTAAAATGAGAGTAACTATACATACTGCCTCCTAATTTGGAGTCATGTTCAGCAATGCATGTGAAGGAAGCACAAAATTCAGTTGGTGGAAAAAGCAGAACTAGAAATCTTACTGGCCCAACCTAGGGCACAGCCTTCTGGTAGAAGATGTGTTTGGCAGATAATAAGGGGTCACAAAGTAATTTGAAGCTGTGGGTTGTGTGAGCAATACCCTAGGTGTATTCTATGTGTAGGAGGCTGAGGGCTGTGAGTACACTGTTGGGAGGAAAGGAATGGGAAAAAGAGTCAAAAGTTTGCATGTGCAAGTAGTGGTTCCTCTATTAAACTTTGTCATTCTTCCCTGATAGAGCCTGGAGATCTGCAGAAAGCGTTTCACTTGCCACAGAAGTATGTCCCTGCCAAATGCTGAGTTCTTCTGTGAACTCCTGAGGAGGCTTGAAAACTTACTGTGAACAAACTGACCTGTTTCTCTGTGGTGTTTCTGGAATTGGAGGATTTATTTTCAATGCATAAACTTAGATAAATTCAGCCCAAGGCATGCAGCTGGCATGTTGAATGCCAGCCTGAATTTGTCAATCAAAACTTGATGGGCTCACCTCAGAGCTTGTAAGCACTGATTTTAATCCTGATCAGGAATTTTCCTACCCCTGGAAAAAACCCAACATCCCTCATGCAAGAGTTGATTCTAGTTTTTTAAACAGATTAAATTCCTTCCCCTCTATTTCTTCCTTCAGTTTGAATATTTACAGAAGAATTTTCCCCCACAAAATATGTTTAACAGAATGATATTTTCTGTTCAAGAATATTGGCTGCAGCTCTGGACAGCTGTGGTCCAAATACTCTGTTTGCAGTATTTATTTAAAATTAAACCAGTACAAAAAAATCCTCTCAAACTCCTTCCCAAGGCTCATATGCAGCTGAGCAGAATTACTTATGTACTTACTTTTGAAGACTCTTGTATCAGGACTAGGCAGCACTAAAATTATTGCTTCTGCCCTGATTTCCCATTGGATTCTATGGAGAGTTGTATCCTGTCCTTCAGAAAGAGAAGTCTGCCTCCCAGACCTGACGCCAAAGCTTCAAGCTCACCGTTAGCCTTGGCACCTCCAAGCCTGTTAGACATTCAGGGGTGCAGTGGAATGGTTTCTGTGGACTGGACAGCCTGGACACAAGGTCTGGGACTTAATTGACCTGGAGTTCAGGTTTCTGATACCTTCCTCCCGCTTTAGCCCTGCAGTCCTAACGCTGCCTTGGGGTCCCTCTTGCATGCAAACTCTTGCTTGAATGCACGGACTTTGCATTTTGATGGAAGTGAGCTTAAATCCTTTCCTGGACTGAGATCAAAAGTGCAGTAGAGAGCTCCTGAGTATGAAGTACCACATGGAAGAAATAGTAGCAAGGAAAAAGAGGCAGAGAGAAATTGAGTTATTAGCTTGGAAACTCATGCAGGATCTTTTTCTCTTGCCTGTGGCAAGAGTGGTCACTGCCAGCCCAACCCCATCTGCTACTGAGCAAACTCCCCTTCCCTCTCCTCCTTTGGCTTAAGTGTCCAATCTGTGCTCCTGCTGAGCCAGATGTGCCATGAACCTTCTGCAAGAATATTTCATTGCCTTCTCTGATTTATGGCAAGGAATGTGTCTATACTCAAACAGAGGCAGCGGCAATCTTAATATATCGAAAGAGGAATTTACTGGCTTGGCAGACTTGCCTGTACATTTGGAAGCTATCTGCTATAGGGAGAAGGCCACCTCAAGACATGCAGTTATCACAATCTGAATTACTCTTGCTTGTTAGCATGGGATGTATGGTCAAGGGGGTGGTGTGGGGGGCCTGCCAGGGTTACTTTCTGTGCATCATGTCACTTTCGCTACTTCACTGCTCTTTGTCTCTGTTCTTCCCTTTAGAGGGGTTTTCCTCGACACCATCCTTCCCCGTCGTGATGATAACGGGGTCCGGCCAACTATTGGTCAGCGTATTCGCCTGAGTCAGGGAGACATCGCTCAGGCGAAGAAGTTGTACAAATGCCCAGGTAAATATGGCTTGTGGAGATGGCTCCAGCTTTATAGTAGACACATGGTTTGTCTGGAGGGCATTGGAGCTCAAGAGCACCTTAACGATCCCTTTGATGAAAGACACTCAGGAAATATAGACCATCAAATGCTTCAAGCTGGAGCTGTGGGAGAATTGAACTTGCCTAACATGTCTGTTATTCGTACTTTGCCAATGTTCATGTTTGGTTTAGGGCTTCAGGTTTGTCCAGTGCTTTCTACTGAAACTTAGTAAGAGGAGCTGCAGAGTAGGCTGGGGAGGGGGGCCAGGATGAGGCTTGTATTTTGCTGTTGGTTTCATATAAATATACTGCATAGAATTAAGGGTGTAGGCTCTGTTCATAGAAAATGAAATTGATGTACAAGACCATGGACAGAGTTGGGACTAGCAGTTAGCAAAGTGGCAGAGGGATATCTGGTAGACCAGGGTCTCTGCACACCAGCCATCAGACTTCTGTTGAGTTAGTTATATAGGTGTTGGCCCAGGGATGAGCCTTAAGGAAATCCTAAGTGTATCTCTGTGATTGTGGTGTGTTGCACTGAGGCTTGTGAAATAACACGGAAGAAAGCTCAAAGATGCTGATTTGTGAAACAACCAAGTGCTGGAAGCTGGTGCTTTGGGCTGTTCAGGGGACAGCTGTGCCCCTCTTTCTGCTGCAAAAGGGTCGAGTAGACTGGGAAGAGCTTTGATAAAAAGCCCATCTACATATGTGTGAGGTACTAAAGACTGATAGTCTGAGTCCTGCTTTATCTGGAGTCTGCAAAGATTGGCAAAAAGACCATTGAGGTCACAGATATGACTGAGAGACTAAATTTACGCATCAGAACAAAAGGATCCTTTTGAAGTGGAGATATTAGACAGTGAAAGTTTATGCAACAGTTTTAGCTGAATAGGTTGATAGAGAAAACCAGATTCCAGAGAAGAAATCTGCCAGACTTAAGGACAGGTTGAATGTGAGGATGTAGCGAGAGGCTTGAAGCAAAGGTGGCACCCAGTCTGGTGCCTGTGGCATGGACTGCAGCGACTGAGAAGGGAGATAACATGGAAGGTGTGATGCTCGGAGTGAGAGAATTTAACAAGCTCTGTTGAATTTCTGCTGGTATTGAAACATTCATGAAAAGGTACTGGAGAATGAGAGCACTGCCCTAATTCTGCAGAATGACTCTAACATTTGTAAAATGGAAAAAAAGGACTTTTACAAGCATGGCCCAGGAGTTTATTTAAATGGGTTGGTCTGGCCAGCAGATCCCACTGAGAGTGGCTTTGATCATAAACTTAATACAATCATAAATGACTATACCTCTTGGAATAAGCATATCACAGAGAGAGAGGAGAAGGTGAGGAGCAGAGGTAAGTTTTACCAGTATAGAGAGTCACATCTTAAGTGAGTGGCTGGCTAGCACTGCGCTGTGGTCCATTCACGAGGCCATAGAAAATGGTCGATAGCTGGTGTGCAAATCCACCGCTTCTCTGCATCCAGCTACAGGTCAGAGTGTATGAGTTCATAAGGGTCTAGAATAAATTCTGAGGATGAACAGTACTTCACAGTCCGTGATGTTTGGGGATCACTGCTTAGCTTATACTGAGTGATATAACTTTCTTAGGTGTGCTAGTTCTAACTAACGTTTTTTTCTTTTTACCACCCATAATTTTCTCTAATCTGCTTTTGGTTGAACGAGATGTAGTTCTTGGAAAATTCTCTCACAGATGAGTTGAGGGATTGGTTCATTTGAATAACCAAAAAACCAAAAATCAGGGATGTCTTGCACCATGTTTTTTTGTTGAGTCAGACTTAATCCAAGCAGGCTTTTCATTCCCATAGCTGGAAGCATTGAGTACAGATTCAGATTTCTCGAGGCAAGCTGAAAAGCCACTTTGGCCTCAGGTTAAAGTAAAACTAATAGCTACAAAGCAACTTTCTTAAAATAAGGGCACTTCAGAGTCTCAAGTTTTCCACTTGCAAAGTAGAACTTTTCTACTTTTTAGTTTTTTTCACAAAGCTTTAGCAGAGGTTATTGCAGTTCAGAAAATATTTGGCAGCATAATGATTAGAGCTTTAAGCCTACTAAACAAATTGTCTTCAAATAACTATTGGTTTGGTTTGGTTTTCTTTTTTTCTTTGCATCAAAATTTATACATAGGTTGCATTTGAAGAGAAGGAGTGCAGTATATTTAATGACATTAGCATCTTCACCAGCCGTTTGAATCTGTAGCCTGAGAAGTTCTCTTCTGCAAAATGCAAAGCACAGGAGTTCAAAACCAGAGGACTTCAGCTGTATGTTCAAGCAGGGTCTGAATGAGACTTTAGGTTGAGGACAACTTTGTTCAGTAGTCAAGCTGAGGGTTTTTATGTAAAACGCAACAACATAGTCCAGAAGTTGAATGGCAGATGGTTTCCCTATTAGAAAGAGAGTCTCCATCTGAGAAGGCCTGAGAAAATCCCCCCAAAAAAGAGTTAGCATAGTGGAGGATGAGTTACAAGCATGCACTGGTGCAAGCCAGAATGACTGCTGTGACTACTGTAAGAAACAGGGCTCTCCAACTCATTAGATTGGAGCTCTTGTGGCTGCTACAGTTAGGGCTGTCTTAACTTTTCCATTCTAAAACCCTGCTGGTTTAAATTGCTCTTAATTCCTCAAAGCTTATACCTGCTGGGTTGAAGTTAGTGCCAAGCCAGGTGAAACCAGATGAAATTTGCTGAAGGAATTTCTGGAAGGCAAGATGCATTCTGCTACATAGTAGTAAATGCTAGATTTGATATGGCTGCATGGTTGAGGGTTTGATGAGTATAGTAACTACAAAAAACTTTAAAACAGGACATCCTGCAGTCTTGTGCTGTGCTGAAGGAAACAGGCCTGTGTGGCTATGCTAGCTGTGGAGGAATGGTTAAACTATAAATTGAGAATAGCCCTGCATTGTGTCATCCCATCCAATTCTCTGTTAGCTTCAAAAAGATGTCATGTACCAGTAACCAGCTGGTGAGCAGTAAGTGCCTGCCCCTCAACTCCTTCATCTACAAATGACTGCTGGAGCATTCACCTTTCCTACTTCGCTTTTCACCTCTGTTCCCTTCTAGCAGCTTACATGTGCAACAGCCTCTGCACCATATGTGAAGACCACTTCAGCATGGTTCCTTGGATCCCAGAAGTATCAAACACTAGTCTTATTGGACCTGTTGGCTTCTTTGCTACTAAGTGGAGTACATTTGTATTCCTTATCGGTGTGCTCTGCAAGAGATTGTACTCTACACACAAATATGCATTGATCATTTTCATCCTGCTTCTCCCTACACATGCAGGCAATCCTCTCCTCTGCGCTGAAAGACCAGCCTTTCCCAGCATGTCTGGAGAGTTTTCTCTGCAAGGTTTGGGTAGTTGGCTAGGTCTCCTTTCATGATGTTTTAGCAGAGTAGTGTTTGGTAGTAGATACATTAGTACCTATTCCATAATTACACAGTCTTGCCAGATACCGTGTAATTACACTTAGGAGAATTAAGTTTGGCCTATTGGAAACCTTCACTGTGGTTCAGCCGAGGGTGGTAATCCTCTTTGTCCTCTGTCGTTATGGTAATGTAGTATGTCTTCCCAGTAATTTAGTGCTTGCTTTATCATTTCATGGGGGCAGTTTTGTTTTAAATAGATTTTTGAGCAGAGAAAAAGAACATTTATATATCTTGGTGAGTTATGGATTGGAATTCCTGCTTTATTGGGACACCTTGTCAGATGTTGGCATTCCTAGAGACATCCTAAGGTGGTGGCCACTCCATACCATGCATTGACCAGTGGTGATGCCAGAGGATCAGCTGAAGACTTGCTTGCTGTCCTCAGAATAAATATGGCTGGTACTCAGCTTCTTTGAGATGTTTATCTGCTGGGGCAGCGTGAGTTTCCTGGTTGAGGGTCCTAGGAGCATCCTGGGAACTGGAATTACTGTAACAGATTCTGACACAGATAAAAAGGCAAGACATCTTTGCAAGAGGTAGAAAGGAAGAAAGTGTATTTATTCTGCAAATAGAAGTCCAGATTTCTTCTCCAGTTCGTGGAGGTCATCATCTTTTACAAGCATCTCTCTCTGCCCACCTGAAGAATAAAGACAGCATCACATGCCAAATGTGTTGGGAGAGGTGGGAGGATATTAGCTATTTCTGCAGAATTGAAACTAAAACTTCCTGTGCAATGCTCCTTTGTAGTTGCATAGTGGTAGGAGGAGTTCTCGAGGCTCAAAACTGCTTGAGAAGGAAGGAGCAATGAAGAGGTTTTGAACTTTCATTTATTTTCTTCATTCCTCTGGGGCAGATGTGTACATTTACCTGCCTGTTTTGCTCATTGGTGCTTTTTTCTATTAGTTTAAAATACATGTCTTTCCTGACGGGAGTGACTTTGCCAGATCCCATGCTGACCTGTGCCTTGAAATACGTGTGACTTCCTAGTAGTGACTCCACCTTTCTGAGCACCCCTAGGAGCTGTTTGGTTGAGCAAAGCTGCTTTGTGTGTCCCCGCTTATTGTTCACCTAGTCTGATCTGTCAAGCTGTGGGTCAAACTGTTTCAGGGAAATTAAGCATTTCTGGCCTAGGTGACTCCCTCTACCCTTTTTGAAGATACTAAACTTTTTGAATGGGACTGGTCTTTTTTTCACCTCCAGCTTCCGACCCGCCCATCTAAATGTAATCCAGGTTGAAAAATCAGCGATTGTGTGATAGCATTAGGCAGAGGAACATCCCCTGGCATTTCCATGAGAAAGGGAGCCAGATGTTTGGCCTTGTCAGATCTTTCAAAGCACTGCTGCTTAACGAGGCATTTTTGGGAGCTGCCTTACCGTCACTGAGGAAACCAAGCTGCAGGTCAAGGGCAGCTTTGTAACATTAGCAGGTTACGAAAATGGAAAACCAACTGGAAAGCAGGCAAGCCAAGGTCCCTGCTCCTTGCAATGGTTATTTGCATGTGTCTAGTAAGCACTCTGAAGGAAATGGGAGCTTTGATATTTGTGATCCTCCCACTTACCCAGCCAGCTGCTCTGCAGATGTAGATGGTCACTCCTTGTTCCAGCTCAGTCCTCCTGGCTCAGAGAGCAGGAACTACAGTAGTTGCGGCTTTCCCAGATGTTGGAAGCTGTGGCTCCCTAAAGGAACGTATGTGTGTGCATATTACTTGCTTCCCAAAAGTCACTCTGGGATCTGCATTTCATCAACTGCAGCAGGCCACAAAAACGGGAAGGTGGAGAGCAGAGCCAGCAGCAGCGCTTGCGTTTTGTCCTGCACAGTGTGGCAGCAGGGTAGGTGCTGGACAGCCAAAGCCTGAGGGCAGTGGGGCTTGCCCTGCTTTTGTTAGGATGTTTTAACCTGAAAAAAAGACACTTAACAATGGTAACTAAGGAGAACTTCATTGAGCAGCTTGTAATGAAGGGAAAACAGATTTGCTGGCAGCAGTCTCGGGATCGCAAAGTGGGGTGGGGTTAATATATTGCATCTGATCTGTGGATGAGATATTCCTCAATAGGGTTGAAACCTAAAAGTGCTGGCCTGTGGAAGATAAAGGAAGAAGGGTGCCTTTTTAAAAGCTGCTTCCCGTGTCCTTGCACTGATAATCTTCTATCCTGATAATCCTGACAAATTTCACATCACCCCTTTGGCAAGGTCTCAGGTGGTCAGTGACCTTTGGCGAGTACCATGAATGAACATCCTTACAGTACAAGCCACCAACCTGCACACAGCAGCCATGTGCAAATGTTCTGGTAGATCCTGGTATCTTTCAGAGGGTCACTCCTTGTTGCTGGTTTTTTCCCCCCATCTCTCACAGCTTGTGGAGAGACTTTGCAGGACTCAACAGGGAATTTCTCAGCACCTGGCTTTCCAAATGGCTACCCCTCCTATTCCCACTGTGTCTGGAGAATCTCGGTGACCCCAGGGGAGAAGGTAGGTGCTGCACCAGCATGAGGTGTTTGTATGTATGTGGTTTTGCCAGTGATGACAGTGTTAGCAGCTGCCAAAAGATCTCTGCATGCCTGGAGTGCAGGGATGGAGCCTGGAAAGGCTCCCGAGCACCATCACTGCCCTCCCAGAAGTGGAGCCAGGAATATGTGGTCCTGAGGAGGGAAGAGGTAACGCTGATGCAGAGCCCCCTCACGGGTCTGGGCTGCATGTTGATCTCTCATCCTTCCTCTCAATTTGAGGCTAAACCCTGCCTGGACAGTCTCCTGCCAACCGCTAGCTCTGGCCGCACTAGAGCTGGAGGAATCACCTTTCAAAGCCAGATGCCAATCAGATGAGTTAGATAAAACGTGCCAGCAAGTTGGGGTCCTGAAGGGAGCCGAGGAGCCATGAGTGACATCGGTGGCCTGCCCCTGTCACGCAGGCATAACGTCCCTGTCAGGGGACTCCTGCTCCCCGCCTTGAAACGCTGAGCCCCGCTGCGCATCAATCAGCCACCCTGTCCACTTTCTTTCCAGCTCCTTTTGTTTTATTGATCTTCTGGAAATGAAATCTTTCTTTAATGCACTAACGCCAGCCGCCATACCAGGCTGCAAGAATGCTCAGCCTGGCTTGGGAGCTCCTCAGCAGAGTGACTTTGCTGAGGACCACCCTTGAGATGCACTTAAGGCTCAGACTCAAAGAAGAGCAGAGCTTTCTTGTTTTGCAGCAGCCGTCTTGCTCTGGGACCCGTTCTGTCCCCTGCAAGCCCAGTCCCGTGCAGTGCTGAGCACCTGCTATTAGCTGCAGGGAGAGCTTCACCAGCGGCAGAGGTGCCAAGGACCATCCAGGATTTGAAATGTTGTACTGGGAGTTTTGCAGTATAAACCTTGCTGTAAATTCTCCCTTTGTCTCTCAGCCTCTCCAGAAGAGTTGTATCGGGTAGGACCCAGCATGTAAATGCTAATGTTAAAAAAAAAAAAAAAAAAAAAAATCCAGGTCAGATTAAATGCTTTAATTTACCTGTTTAATCAAATGCAGCAATTGGTACAAAGTAACATCATAGCACTGACGTATTAGCTTAGAACAGATATTGGGCTTGTAGTATTCATCTGCATAGAAACGGACGACTCTCCTTTTGCTGTCTAAAGTCTGAAAACTGCGTAAGTGTGAGCAAAGTAACATCGTTACGGACTGCACTCTGCACGTGCAACCAGGGCTTTGGGGGAGAATATCTCTTTTAATTTAATGATGTTGCTGTGGCAAACTGTAGATGTAAATTAATACATGGGTCCAACCTTGCAAGGACAAAAATACCGCAAGCACAGCCTATTGGTGACTTCCATAGGCCCAGAGCAAGACCTGTAGTCCTTGTTACAGAGGAAGGAGACCAAAGGGATAAAATGTCAATGCGCAGCTCTGCTCGGTAAAGCCACTGAACACAATTGCATCGCAGTGATGGTGTGAGTGTAATTGTCAGCATGTGGAAACTTGTCGGCAAAATTAGCTGTTTCTTACAAGTGTCATTTATATAAGGGTATAGACCCCAATCATCTGTATTTTGGGGCAATGTGTTTCTCTATGACTTTCACATTAATCAAAACCAAAGATTCAATTTTTAATTTTAGAAGACCCAAATTGGGCTTTTTTAAAGTAGCATTTTAGTAACTGAGGAGCAGTGACTGTGAATTACAGAATGGATAGTAAAGTGCTGTGTGCTGTCATGTACTTTCATGGTTTCATTAAAGTACCATGAGAAGCCTTTCTTTTTTGAGGAAAACTGATTAAAAAAATCCAACCAAATTGTCCAACTGTCTTTTCCCGCATACTCACTTATGCAGCACCGTAGCAGAGGTGAAACACATAACCTGTAGGATCTCCTTTTTAAAGTAGCTCTCTTCCCAATGAGAAGTGTGTACTCTCTCCTTTCAGATTATGTTAAACTTCACATCAATGGACCTGTTTAAAAGTCGCCTTTGCTGGTATGATTATGTGGAGGTGCGTGATGGCTACTGGAGGAAGGCTCCATTACTGGGTGAGTAGCTGCTTTATTTTGATTGCATTTCGTATGTTCTTCTTGAAGCTTATTGGGGGGAAAAAAACGCAAACAGATACAAACCTTCCTTTACCTGGAAGGAGCCTATGTCCAGCCAGTGCACTGGCCACCCGTTAATGTCTCCATCCAGAGACGTCGGTGTGCTGTATGCATACCAAATGATCCATGCTCCAAGTCCTTTGGCAGCAAAGACTTTATTCCTTCCTTTTCCATCTTGAGAACTGAGGCAGAGAGGGAAGTGAGTCGAGGGCATGGCTGGGATTAAAAATGTGGTCTCTGGAGTTTTATTAAGTGCTTTTTGCTAAGACCTGAGTAGAACTGTCAGGCAGTCAGCATGAAGCAGCTGTACAGCTCGTGGCCCACGCTCCTGCCATTATTTCTCAAATATTTGTGTCTACAAATATACAGTAGTCTGTACTTTGGGCCTCTATTTCTAGCAGGGAACTTGCTAGACCATAGCTAGGATATCAGCCAGTGCAAGGGCTCTCGTCCACTCCTGATCCCAAAGACCTCAAGGAAGCACAGCTCCTCTGTGTCCTCCCTGTTCCCCTGCCTCCTGCTCTCCTAGCTGTGAAGCTTCTGCCGCCCTGAGCAGGCAGGCGGGAGTCCCACCTGCTTTGCCACTGGCTCTGATCCTGACCCCGTCGCCCAACCTCGTGTCCCGACGTGTGAAATGCCCCGTGGCAAACAGTCCCTTCTGCTGGAAAGGGAAGAAGCAACTGGGGTGCGCAGCATCTCCCGCTGGGTTAGGTGCGCTGCGCCCCACGCTGCAGCACAGGACTGGGCTAGTCAGAGTGGGGTCAGTGGCCGTAGGGCGGTCTGGGTGCTGGCTTTGGCCCCACCGCACAGCCTGGCCCTGGTACCAGGGGTGGTGCTGAGGCCGGAGCCGTGCTGCTCTCCAGGGGTTTCTGTGGGCTTGCTTTTTGGCGCAGAGTTAGCAGCCGGTTTTACTGTCTCCTGCCTAGTTTGGGGTTGGCAGCATTTATTGCTGTTTTCTGCCGCACATGCGTCAGGTAATGTTGCTCCAGCAGCTGCAACTTAGCTCCTCATTATTTATTTTTTTCTGCCGAGTAACTGAAAGGTATTTCAGAAGCCAAGCACCTCCCCGTCCCTCTAATGCAAGTGGACTCATGAGTGTTTCCATCTGGAAGGAGACGCTGCATGAGTGGCCACGGCTCCCGCGAGGGGCCGAGCCCATGAAATTAGCTCGGAAGAGGCAGACAGACGGCGATTCAGCAGGGGGCGGGGAGGGGGATTAGCGTGAATTATGAAAGTACGGGCTTCTTGCGGAGAGGGGGGAAAAAAAACCCAAACATGTGCGCTACATATTTTCCCAGGGAAGTGTGTGAAAACCCAGCTTTTAAATGGTGTATAGCTTTTTATGAATGGGCCCTTTATCGCACCCTGAGGAGTTCGCTCGTTCTCGTCCCTCATCTGCGTTTCCTCTCCTTGACACCCTTGTTAAACTCCCAGTCTAAATGCAGGAGGCAGTTGCTCGGTGACCCTGGAGGAAGGAGCTTTGCAGGGCTGACGCTGTTTGTTAGCATCCCCTTTGGGAGTGGAGCTGGGGATGCTATTGGTACCGCTGCAGGGCTGTCGCGCTGCCCTGGCAGCGCTGGGCAGCTTTGGGGCACAGGGGCTCAGAATTGAACAGCCAAGTGAAGCTAGTTTTTGGATGGGGGACTCTGCAAGGGAAAAACGTGAGCAGGGAAACTACCATTGAAGAGAAACGAAGTTTGCAACTCGCCTTCCATCCAGTCTCATTTGCACTGACTGGCCTGTCACCTTGCATCCTTGAAGGTCATAGCCTTTCCAAAGCTGCCCAGTGATGAAGGGGGGGCAAAAGTGGCACTGGCTGACTGTGGGCAGCCGGCTAAGCGGGGGGGCCCTAGGCTTTTAATGCGCCGGGTTCGTGCCAGCTACTCTGCCTCCCGTACACGGGAGGAGCAACAGCCTTCCCTGCCTGCCAGTCAACAGGCTTTGCACTGTCTGTCTCCTTACACTTTTTGGAACCACCAGTGCAGCTTGTTAATGGGAACTACGGAGCTGTCTTGCAGGTAAGGCATTAGCCAGGTTTGTGCCCAGTGGAGGTTGCTGAAAGAAGCCTTGGCCTGGTGTTGCAAGGCCAGGATGCCCCATCACCGCTGTCCTGACTGAATTCAACCTGAGGAGCTGCTCTGCTGCTATCACATTCCCGCCGGGGATTCAGTTGCACGAGGTGCCAAGGCCACACTGAATTCAGTATATAGCCTTGCTGGTGTCAGCTGAAGTGAAAAACCACCTTCGCACTGTGTGCATACTCGGTGCTTGCTCTGTTTCCATGAGGAGCTTCTGGCTGGAGCAGGTAGAGGAGCACCAGATCAGGGTTGTTTGGGCTGCAGATGCCGCCTGCAGCTGTTCTGTTTCAGGATTCTCCCTTGCTGGCAGGATTCCGGTGTCTACCTAATGCTGGTGCATGCCAGAGAACTTAGAGCTGGGTGGTCCTTTGAGCAAAAAGGCTCTTGGTCACAAAGCTCTTGAAAGAGATTGAATCACTGCAGAGACTTAACTGGGAAGAGGTAGATTTACCAGGGGAGTGAGAGCAGAGGACGAGCTAAGGGGTGTTTTCTCATCAGCATGGCCACATCCTGCCCTCAGTTTGACTTGGACACTTTGCTCATGAGTGCAAAGAAATGAAGAAGTTTCTGGAGTCTAGCAGGTGGAAAGGACGTTCCCTAATGTCACATCTCTAGAAGGACAGGGGATGGTTCCCCACCCTTGCAGCTCATTTGCCCAATCAGGCGATAAAAGTAAGAGCCTTTTTGAATTTACCAGGGCAACAGAGGCTGCGTCTGCGACGACTGTATTCTGCTCCCAGCTGAAGAAAACCTTTATTAATTTAATAATTTAAGAGAATATGAATTAATGGGGGGAAATACCCAGAAGCTCATTCAAAAACACAAGTGGTGAGAGTGAAAGGGTGTTTTACACAAGCACAGCTCCTTTAACCGCAGACTGTTTGCTTCCTGGAGCTGCAGGTGCCTGCTATGCTGTGCTGCCCATCAGCCAGCAGATCTTGATCGTCTCTTTCCTGCCTTCTAGGTAGATTTTGTGGCGACAAGATCCCTGAACCGGTAATCTCCATGGACAGCAGGCTGTGGATCGAGTTCCGGAGCAGCAGTAACATCCTGGGCAAAGGCTTCTTTGTGGTCTATGAAGGTACAGCCTTTAGCTAGCAGTTGTCTGTCGCACCGCATGGAGCAGCCAAGACAGGATGCAGGGGTTTATGGGATCAGTAGGAATTCTGCTTCACCGTGTGGCTAGGCACAGCCCCCACTCTTGTTTTTATGGGAATTGGCAGATTTTGTGGGCTGTTTCAGCAGACAAGGCACAGATCTTCCAACTAGATCATCACATTTTTGGGGGGACAGCAAGATGGCAGCACAGAGCAATAGCTTCCATTCATAGGCAAGGTTCTCTTTGCCCTGACCAGTCCCTGCAAGCAGCAGTGCTGGGTGTAGCAGGAGCTCCTTCCGGTAGTTTAACCGGCAAAGTTCAGTTTCAGATGATATGTTATATATCACTTAATGAAGCTTATTTGATTTTTTTTTTCCCCCTCCCTCAAATGCAAAGATTGTTCTTTGGTTTCTCCCTTGTATGTTTTACTTACAGAAGATTAGAAATTAGCATGTCAGATCTTCTGCAGGTCAGGTACTTTGGAAACTTGCATGGCACTGGGATGCTGAAACCACTTCAGAGGAGGAGCAATACTATCAAAGTCACTAACAAATCAGTAACATACCTTCTCCATATAGACTTATTTTTTACAGTAATAATTCTAAAATGTATTAAAAGCCTTCATTGTCCTCTGGGCAACAGGCATTTTCTTAAAGCACCAGTGTTGTCAACAGTGTTGAGGTTGACTGTATTGGTACCGACTTTGCATCTTCTTCTTTCTGCAGCCGCAGGAACAAGCATGACACTGGAAACCCAATGCCCAAGTGTCCAATATACTAATGAATAATGATACTAATAGAGGGAAGTGAAGAAAACATGGGGCTGTTGGGGAAGTGCAAATAAAGCATATGAGGATTTCACAACAGTGTGGGGCTAACAAATCCATTTCGCAGGATAAATACCTGGTTTTTGCAGCAATTGTTGCCCCAGAGACAGAGGTAGCTTGCCTGATTTTATTTGCTTTTAATGTCTCTCCTGAGAAGCAGCTGTTGCCCTGGCCCATGTGGTTTGTAACACCCCTTGTGTGGTGGTTTGTTGGAGTTAGAAGTGATCAAACTAATGTGTCTCTAATAGACTTTTATTTTGGCGTAGTGCTTTGGTGGGCTAGTCAGCTTAATTCTTACAGTGGGTTATTCCCCAGTGATATCTGCTCCAACTTTAAAAGAAAAATAAAAAAAAGCAAGGTGAGGAATATTTTTGGAAAGCAACTTTGTTGTTCTTCATCATGCATGTTAATATGGCATCATGCTTCATATTGCTAAATTACATTGAAAGAAAAAAAATTGTGTTCATTGGCTACATGCCAAAGTCACTGTGTAAAACTTTCTTTTCTCTTAATAGTTTTCCGTATTTCCTGTTGATTAATAAATGTCCCCTAAAAGTTCAGTAAACATGAGCAATGCTTGCTCCACTTGACTTTTGAGGTGAGAAAATGAAGTGAAATGTGCATCTAGTGGTTAAATTTTGCATTCCTCTGACCATTCATGTTTCCTGCCTCTTCAAGGCTCTGGCTTTTTATGCCCTGCAGGAAACTTCCCATTGGAAAGCTATGAAGTCTATTGCTAAGCCTGAGAGCAAGCACAGAGTATGACTGGTGGAAGCCAGCTTGTACCACAGAAGCAGTGATGGCCCATTGCATAGTTCTTTTCTTAGCTCAACCTCCTCTTGTCAGAGCAGCAGATAGTGAGTTTATCTACATCTCTGTCTGTAATTTATTTGCTTTCAGCAAATGAGAGAGTTTCAAAAAATCTTCCTTAATCCCTATTTCCCTCTGATGCAAGCTCTGGTAATGGCTTGTTTCTCTCCTCTGTTGTCAGGTAGCTTGCTCAGCTGTCTTGTGACTTCTGTGTCTAGGCAATAAGGATAATTTTTATTTTTAGGAGGCATTGCCCTTAAAAGTTTAATTTTCTATCAATTTTTGTCTCTGTGTTGCTGTTAGTTCTTTTTTTTTTTCGAACTCTTCTCCCTCAAACAATAAAAAGCCAAAGTGGATTTTAGCACTGCTTCTCTGTCCCCTGCTTTAGTGAGAGTGCATTTAAACGCTCATGCATCTGAACTTTGCTGGGAGCTCTGTGGGTGAGGACAGATTTTTGGATTTGGATTCCTCCAGATCTTGGTCCTAAAGTTTTCAGTAGATGGGAGGAAAGAAGCAGAAGCATGTAGCCACATGATGGGAGAATTACTTGATACTAAATTATAGTTAAAGTAATGAAAGTGTCCTCATGATTCAGTCATTTTGTTCCTTTTCTTGTATGAGAGTCAAGATGGGAAGATGCTGGTGGTTTTGCCCTACACCACTGCTGCCAGCCCTAAATTTGTCATTGTTATTGCCTTCTCAGGCTCTATCAGTAGACGTTCTTTGCATTTTGCAGTAAAGCTCTTTCAGTATACTCGGCACTCAGATGAATTTCAGTGTGAACTACTGCAGTACACAGAGAAAACAGTGTTTGCTGGCTGACAGTTTTATGGCTGTTAAAAAAAATTGTCAGTTCTCTGCTCATGTAGTCCTCTTTCTATTAGGTGAGGGAGACAGTTCTTGAAAGGGTCCTTGAGAGGTTCTCTCGAGCACCGCTTGTAGCTCTGAATATATGAACTCAAACCACAACCTAAATATTCAGCTCTGCGGCTGAATTTTGGGTGCAACTAATTTGGTGGTGCCTTAGCACTGATTCTCTAAGAAAGAAGTTAGCACTGCACTAGTGAAATGGGGCTTTTAACTAGGTTGCAGTTAAACGTTAGCAGCTTACAAGGCAAACCCAAGACAATGTTACCTAATGCAAGCCATTTCCAGGACACTACAGGGAGACCCACATTTGAATTGCTAACGCAATGCGTTGTGAGGAGACCCCAAAGGTGAAGAGGGTTGGTTGATGTCTGGCAGGTGTCATTGCACTGCCATCTCTCTTGTACTGACTGTCAGTGCTTTTTGTTTGCTTGACTTTAAACACAGCCGAAACATTCATATGCCTTCTTGAGACGTTTGTGTCATGCATCATGGGGTAACGCAGGTTTTAGCCTGTGATCTTACTTTCATTTGTAACGTAGTCTTGCAGACAATTATGCTGAACTGCTATTGTATTTGAGGTCTCTGCTAGTTTTGTATTAAACTAGATTTTCCTTAAATTTTCTGTTCTTGGTCTTTAAACTTACTCATATTTAGCACAAAACTCCATTTTTCATGCACAGCAATCATCCTGATGGTGTCCTGGTCAAAAGCTCAGCTCATGCTTGTTAATATTGCCATCGTGTGGCAGGATTAGATTTGCAACTGGGGTTTTTTTTGTTTGTTTGCCAACTTGTCTTGGTCCTTAGTGCTGGTAGCAGGTTTTAAGCAGTTACGAAAGTGACCAAGAGTGTGAAACACACAAATCCATAAAAATTCTCTGGCCTGGTGAGTTTACCTTCTAAGGAGGTTGTCACAGCAAGACCAAATGTTAGATTCGGAAAAACTTCCATGACTTGTGTGTTGCCTTTGTGTAATAAGCAATATTGAAACAGATTTGAATGAGGAAGAAGGCTATGTATAGAGCAGGCTTTACCTAAGGAAAAACCTGCAATTTCATGTTTTTCCTCTTTGTTTTTTATGAAGCGATTTGCGGTGGAGAAATTAAAAAAGATGCTGGCCAGATCCAATCTCCCAATTACCCAGATGACTACAGACCTTCCAAAGAGTGCATCTGGAAGATCACGGTTTCTGAAGGCTTTCACATAGGAATCACATTTCAAGCCTTTGAGGTGAGAAATATCATTGTATATTATATTGTGGATATTATTTTGCCTCTGTAGATTCTGTTTTTCCTGTCAGAAAAGGTTTTCTCTTACTGGTTATAGGATGTCTTACACTCTTAGCTGGGTGCCCAATGATCTGTGTCTGACTACTGATATATGTCACAGACAGGAGTGGACAGGACCTGGGCTGGTGCATAAATCCCATCTATCCCATAGGTTCCTGTGGCTTGTGCACACTTACTGTGCTTGTCCTGGAAAGGGCTGACACCACTACGTCCTAGCTGTGACCCCACAGCTATTCCTTGAACCTTTTTGTTTGTAGTTGTTCTGCTCTCTTCCTTACAGCTTCTCATGGAAAAACAGCCTGTAGATAGTCAGGGACCAGGTCTCACCAGAGGATAGCCATGAAATAGCAGTAGAACTGAGATGTGCCCGGGCTTGAATGCAATTTCAACTGCTGAACAGTTCAATGGCAGCCATGAGGCAAGTACCTAGTTGTGAGCAGTTGTTTGGGATGCTCCTTTGGAAGCTGATCTCTGGCCAAAGTCTAATTGGTTAGCTAGCCGGACTCAGAGCACTCATACTAGTGAGCTACAGGCACACCCTTTTCCCATTGCAGATTGAATGGCACGATGCATGTTCTTATGACTACCTGGAGATCCGAGATGGCCTCACTGAATACAGCCCATTAATCGGTCACTTCTGTGGCTATGAGAAGCCAGAAGATATCAAATCCAGTTCAAATAAAGTATGGATGAAGTTTGCATCTGATGCAACCATCAATAAAGCAGGCTTTGCAGCAAATTTCTTTAAAGGTATGTGATCTAGTACCTCTCAAGGTCCAAGCTGGGGACCATTCATCCCTTAACCTACTGCTGTCCCAAAGTGATCAGTTATCATTGTATCTACTTGTAGTTAAGAGCTGTTAGACTTGTCTGTACAACCACCAATATCAAGTTTATATACAAATTGCTTTGGAAGTGTAGAAGCGTTTGATGCTGAGGCACCACCTCCCTGATTAAGACAGAAAGAAAGCCTATTGGGTCAGTACCAGCAGAGGCACTAACACCTTGCACAGCTGCACAGAATATGACCTCCATTTATCCATGCCACGGGATACTGATATTTTCAAAGAAGGTACTAGTACTGCACAAAGGATGTTAAAAACAACTCTAAGTTGTATTCCAGAAGAAACCTCTGGAGAGAGCATAAATTTGAATTCAAGTAGAATCCTAGAGAAAATTTCTGAGTGCTTTAAGAGACAAATGTGTTCCTAAACCAAGATCTTCTTCAGGAAAATGTGAATGAAAACTAAGATTTTTCTTAAGAGCTGGACAGAAGCCATGGTCCTTTACCGGCATCCTGGTGACTTGACAGAGGCAAGAACCAAACATATAACATAGGAAAATACCTGTGGAGCTGCTGTGAGGTTCTCTTAGGTTCTGAGAATTGTACAGAAATAGTAGCTGCAATGCCAATATTTGGATTGCGTTAAGTCTTTTATTTATTTTTACTTTAACTTTGGTCTTGCGTTAAGGGTGTCATGGTCAGTTTGGATCTCTCAAATTTACAGGACAATGTACTCTGTGAATTAAGCTTTATTTCATGAGCTCGTTAAGAACTACAGTAAGCAAACATGACAAACAGGGGCTCAATTCCCTTTGCTCAGACTAGTCTATCATGTGAATTCACTTATTCACCATTCAAGTCATAAGGTTTCATAATTTGTAACCCGTCACTCTTAATCTGTACACTTACGAGCAAAAAAAAAAAAAGAATTAGTTACATAAAATTTAAGTCACGAGTACGTTGTCCTGTAAATTTGAGAAACCTAAATGGACCATGACAAAGGGTGATTGCAAGATCACTGTAATGTTTCATTCCAGTCTCTGAACAACTCTCACAATGCCTAGACTTCCTTGTTTAGATTTCTCAGGTTCCATAAAGACCCAGAGAATAATTCTTCCTAAAGACGTGTTGGCTTTTTTCAGGAGCTTATAGTGCAGGCTGGCTGTGGCAAAGATGTCTTCCAGGGATTAGCACTACATGGAGACTTCTTGTCCTGCAGCAAGTCAGTCTGTAGAATCTGAGGTTCTCCTGCAAATTTGTAGAGGAAGAAATAAAGTATTCAGAAATAAATGTGTTTATTTTTTGTGTAAAAAAAAAATGCATGAATGTGCACTGCTAGTACAATTGCAGACATGAGTATTGTCTATAGAGTTTTTGCTGGCAGGCTAGATCTTGCAGTGTCTGCTCAGACTTCACATGTGTGACCCAGAAACCTTGTAGCTTGTGGATGGTTAGGGTGTTAAGTTTATGCCAGTAAGTCTAGCTGAGAAGCGAACTATATTTTCTTAAGCCAAGCCCCACAGTAGCCATAGCTACACAGCTTCTAGCCAGCTTGCATTGTGGGCAGAGCTGATGTCAGTTGGCAGAAACTGGGTAAGCATACCCACAGGCTACATGTGGAGCTTCAAGGTGGGATCTGAAGTCTACAGCCCGTACCTCCATATCCAGAGGGATTGTGACTACCAGCCACTCCACGAACAAAGTAAATGAACAAATTAGATGGCTCTGCAGGCACTCCTCAGACCGCCACCCATAGCTGATTGAGCAATGGGTCAGCTTTGCCTTAAAGAATTAATGAAAGGAATAGAGCTTCAATTACATGTCTTATAACATTGAAAGAAGATAACTCAGCTTAAAAAAAACAAAGTTAAGGATGGAGTTGAGTGTTACACTTTGTGAGAACTTGCAGTGGTAACTTGTAACTTTTCAGAGAAAATAAACCTGCAAACAGCTCAGGGAGAGTAAGGCAGCTCAGAGAGGGTAAGCCATTGGTCACATCCAAGACACAATGTCAGGAAGGTATGAAGAGCAATTAGCTCGTGTCCATCCCATCATGTGTATCTCAAAGGAAAGCTCTACGATCATTCTTTATTACTTATCTTCATTTTGGTAACAAATTATTTGTATCACTGAAGCCTATTTTGTATATGGTTGAAGTGTTAGTAGTGATGTGCTTGTCTTACATTTGTTGTGCCTTTCTTCCTCATGGCAAACACCAGAGGAAAGACAATACTTTGCAAAATATACCTGCCCATAGTCAGGACGTGTCCTTCCCACAGTAAAGACCGACCACAGGGGTTTTTGATGATTGTAGGGGTTGCAGCCTCTCTTTTCTCTCAAGATAAGTGATTTAACAGCCAGGTTAGAAACTATTGAACCTGTACCCAAGCATGGAGCAGCAAAGAAATACTCTACTTTCTTCATAGTGAATCCACAAACAGAAACCAGAAAATAAAATCTGTTTGGACTGGAACTCTTGCAGTAGGGAGTTCCTGACTGTGGCAAGGCTTTACAGTAAGACAGTGTTATCAATAGAAGAGAATAGAATATTTCAGTTGGAAGTAACCTACAATGATCATCTAGTCAAGGCTGTTCCTACTTGATCTATGTAGCAGTAACTGTTACTGGAACATTATATTGGGTGTAGGTGTCAGGGTGTTGGCAGTGGGAGGCTTCAGGGGCTGCCCTGTGCCAGACAGATGGTTGAAGCTGGCCCCACAGTGGACCCACTGCAGGACACAGCTGAGCCCATCAGCTGAGCTGATGGCGCCTCTGTGAAAACGTGTTTAAGAAAGGTCAAAAATGACTGGGAGAGAGAGGAGGAGGGAACAAAAAGTGCGAAACAGCAGAGCTAACACTGCTGGTCAGAGGAGGAGAAGGTGGAGGTGCTTCATGGCAGAGCAGATACTCACTGCAGCCCGTGGAGGACCCATGCTGGAGCAGGGGGAAGGATGAGAAGGAAGGAACAGCAGAGTCACGTACTGACTGTAGCTGCCCATCCCCTCCTGTCTTTTCATGCTTATGACTTTGCTGAAGGGACTGAGTGTAAGCTGCGGTGATACAAGGCAGTGGGGAGAGGAGTCTGGAGGGAAGTTGAGCCTGGGAAAGGGGGACAGAGAGGTGTTTTCCTTAAGTGTTTTAACATTTATTTCTTTTTTTTATTATTTTTTGTTTCCCAATACCCAAATCAGTACTCAAATATTTATATTAATTGGCAACAAATGAAGCTAAATTCCCCAAAGTTGAGTCTGTTTTGTCCATGACGGTAATCAGTGGGTAATTTGCCTGTCTTAACCCAGGAGCTTTCTTGCTCCTGTTCTTCCTATTTTCTCCACCATTCCACTGGAGTGGGGAGTGGGCAGTGAGCAAGCAGCTGGGTGGGAGTTTGGCTGCTAGCTGAGGCCAGCTCACCACAACCATGATAATAAAACCATCTATTAAGGGATGCACGTGGAATCAAGAGTCAGGGTGAGAAGCCAATACATCTGACTATCTGTATACTAAAATGTCAGCTCAGGTTGTTGACATGTGATTGGAAGAACATGACCTCAAAGTCTAGAGTAGCAAAACTTCCTGTGTTAATGAAAAGGAAGGACTATTTTGCATGTCCTTCCAGCTCCTTTGCCCCATTCAGTGGGCCTCCTGCAGCTCCCATTACTGTGGGCACCCTAACAGGCTGGTTCCTGGTGGCTCAAGTCACTCAAGAGCATGAGCAATTTAAAAAATAAAGCAAAACAAAAAAGCGGGGGCAGATGAGAACAAAAGGCAGTGAAGTCTTCACAGGAGACCATGTTTTCCTGCTCCTGTCTATAAACAGCACTCTTGACTGGTAACAGCAATTGTAGTCCGTTACGGTTTTGATGGTAGGAGTGCTTTAAGGACTTGTGAGGTTTGTTGCAGTGTCTGCTCCATGAGCTCAGCTCATCAGCTAATGCTGATGGTCCTTCTGTCCAAAAGTATTGCGTGAGGAATATGAGGGGGTTTGGGTGGTCAGGAAAGTGTGACTTTTTCTGATTTTCTCATGACAGAAATGGATGAATGTTCTCTGCCAGACAATGGTGGATGTGAGCAGCACTGTGAGAACACACTGGGCAGTTACAAATGCACCTGCGAGCCTGGCTATGAGTTGACAGCTGATAAAAAGAGCTGTGAAGGTGAGTAACCTACAGATCGAGGCATCTGTCTATAGCGTGGGTACTATAGGTAATAATAAAATTGAACAATCTTAGAGATTGTTTTCCTTTCCTCTACGTCCTCTTTGTTTCTGTTTATCTTCCCCCACATGAAAAATTTCTTTTTGTCAACATTTTCAATTGAAAAACAAGTGTTGGTTGAAAAACTGAAAATACTCTGATTCTCTATTGCCAAACGTCTCTAAAACCGGTTGTTCTTCATGTCCACATGTTCAGACCAGATCTCCCACAGTGCAGCATAAGGGAGGGTGGGCATTACAACCTAACCATTGGGTGGCCCAAAAGTATTTCAATCTAAGGCTGAATTTATTTTTTTTTTTAAAGAGAACTCTTTTGTAGAATAAAATTTGTTTTGCCTGCATGCAAAGCAGACATTCTCCATACTGAGGAGTAAATTTCCTTCTTCTGTTACGGGGGGGAAAATACCCATGTCTTCAGTAGAATCTGTTTCTGTCAGCTTTCTATTTATACAGTTAATCTCCTGCAACAAGTGTGTGCTTCCACCAACAATACAGCTGTTGGTGTGGTGAGAATCCACCCATTGTTCTTGTCTTGTACAGCTGCGATGTGTAGGGAGCTCCACACACTGTGAGTGGCGTTCTCAAAGTCACCTGGTTTGCCCTAACTTCTACTTTTGTCAAACTGTTTGGGGAAGGCTGCTGTTGACTTGGTGAGGGTAGAGTTAGGTGTGTGCAAAAGGCTTTTGGAAACTTTACTTTATTTTTAAAAATAGTTTCTTGCAACTTTGAGCAATCCAGTTCATACAACTTGGCAAGTGTTTTTGAACTTCACTCTTAAACTCCTATTTTAAACTTCATTTGTGGCCAATACAGGAAGGATGGTCTTTGAAATTGTAGTGATGCACATCAGAGTAAATTGCTTTTGTTTCTCCAGACTTGATTGCTACACTTTTTGTATTGAAACTGCTCCCTTGTCTTAATTCTCTTAATGCAAAATGGTGCAGGGAACCATTTTGGAAGCTTTTATCCCCATGGGTTTTGAAGATCTGGCCATATCTCATTACTTCCAAGAAACAGCAAGAAAAAACTGCTTCGTTGCAAATAAAATTTTGCAGCAAAAGAGCAAACTGAGGTTGATTCCTCTGAGGTAAAAGCCATGCCCTGCCAAAAGATGATGAGGCTGAGATGTCCTAGATTTTTAAAGGAAATGAGATAATAAAGCTAAGTCTTTGACTTCAATTTACCCTAGAGAAGATGCAATCCACAGATAATAAGCCACTGAAGAGTTGACAGGCGTGTCTTCCCTAGGATTCCATTATTCTTCTAATTATTCCATTATCAATAAACTTGAAATAGTAAGGTTTGTGGAACTGAGTGTGGGTGAATTTACCAAGCTGGCCTTTACAACTGTATTGTGCATGTCAAGTCAACTGATCCATAGTAAGTCCAAGGATAGAGAGTAAAAAGGAGATCTGTCTGACATGGTTTAAGTGGCTCTCGGGGCCCTAGCCTGGCTGCGGGAGTTTCACTGGTGATTTATAGCAGGTGAGGTTTCTGTCGTCATTGCAGCTCCCAGCATTTTAAACCTGTCCTGGAGGCCAGGATTTGAAATGTGCCACCAACCAGGATCTGATTCATTTCCTAGCTAACAGTGTGGCCCAATCTGTGTGTCTGAACAGAACCAAGTAAAACTTGTGTTCATTTATTGCCTCTCCAGCTGCCTGTGGGGGCTTCATCACCAAGCTCAATGGGACCATTACTAGCCCTGGATGGCCCAAGGAATATCCTACTAACAAAAACTGCGTCTGGCAGGTGGTAGCTCCAGCCCAGTACCGGATCTCTCTGCAGTTCGAAGTGTTTGAGCTGGAAGGCAATGATGTACGTAACCATGTCCCTGCATCTCAGAGGTGTGACTTGGCTAACTCAGAACTAGATAAATCCTTGGGGTACAAGGAAGAGGAAACTCTATCTTACTGGTGGAGCTTATGGTTGTTTCCCTGCCCTTGATACAATAAGCCAATAACACTGACTGTTCTCCTTGAAGTCTGGATCTGCTTTATCTATGGAGTGGAAGGATTAAAGCTTTTCTGTTATAAATGGGCTTATTTTCACTACCAGTTTTGCATAATTGTAGGTGTTTTCCATCCCGTCCTATCCCCACCCTTCCCCAGAGCTGCCTCTGCAGGAATATAATTGGAAATGAACCATGAAGTAGGGTTCTTCAAGGATAAATAAAATAACCAGTAAAAGAATCTTTTCTCTGCCCTGCCAAGGGCAGGGTGGAGTATGAACAAAGCATTCAGGTTTCGCTTTCCCCACTGTAAATGGGAACAGTGGTTCTTCCTTAATTCAGCAGGCTGCTGAATTTTGTTCAACACTGTCAGGTTCTTGGATAAGCTGGGAGTAATTATTTTAGCTAAATTAAATGGAACCTTTGCTATTCTGATGAACACACCTATGCTTTAAGACCAGAGCAGCAAGGGAAGGGGGTGAGAACACTGACAGAGGAGAATTTGGGGAAGTTAGGAGTGTGTTTGAGTATAAGGCTGTTTCTCTTCCCTTTCAGTCAAGCCCCTGTCCCCTTCCTCTGAAATGTTCTGTTCCAAGTCCATGGAGCTGAGAAATCTCCTCCTCTCTCGGCAGGTCTGTAAATATGACTATGTTGAGGTTCGTAGTGGGTTGGCTTCTGACTCCAAGCTGCATGGCAAATTCTGTGGCTCAGAGAAGCCTGAAGTAATCACGTCGTATGGCAACAACATGAGATTGGAGTTCAAATCAGACAACACGGTCTCCAAGAAAGGCTTTAAAGTTCACTACTTCTCTGGTATGTGGCTGTATTCTTTCACTTGCTTAGCTGTCTACTCTGACTGAACCTCTTGTTTTTGGTGAATTTTCTTCAACCTCCTGTCAAATCAGGCAGAGCCTGACATGGTTAGTTACATCTAAAAAGCATGATTGCTCTGTGTTGTGTCACCTTTCGTCTTGGTTTCTCAGTGCAGCGTATGGTCCAGTTTCATAGTGTGGTGTCAGCAAGATGCATGGATTTCTTCAATGACTCTAGTCCTTCCACAGCAGGAAGCAATGGGGAGCTTGATCCTAGAAGTTATTTCTATCCCTGAAGTCATTAAAGAAAAGCTTTTTCCTCTGAAACTAGAAGACTTGGAAAATTTCCAGAAGTCTTCTGTATAGCAATCCTTACCATCAAAGCAGTGCATGCTAGTGGGTGTTTCTAATCCTCTGTTCTGAATCCTTTGTAGCTCTTGGTGTCAGTGATGTACCTTGTTGGCAGGCAATCCTGGAGGCTAACTGTACATTGTATGGAAGTGGAAATTCAACTTCATGCTGTGTTTTCAGCAGAGACTGAGAAGTATTAATGTTTTTGAGGAGGGTGATCTGGCAAAATGGCCTTGAATTAAGACAGTTGCAGAGAATCAGGGCTAGGAGTTTGGCTTATTAAATCTGACAAGACAAAGGATGAGGTGGGGTATGTTTCATCTAGAAATATGTTTGGGAGTGAGGAGGCAGATGAGATTAATGAGGTCGAGGGAGGGCATTGGCCCAAATAAAACTGGAGATAAACTGCTCATAAATTAAATTGGACTGGAAACCATGAGCAGATCCTATGCTCAGAACAGTGTGATTCAGGAATGCATAGTCCTGAACACACAGGAGTGAACATCCACTGAGGCATATTTCATCTTCAGGGAGCAGCTTGTACCTTAGATCCTCTTCTCCGTCTACCTGCTTGTGCTCTCAGGCAGAGCTATTTAAAGATGGAGGCTCATCAGAGCATGTAGGAACTTGAAAATATAAAGACTAGCCAGTAGATTTTTGCCTAGGATAGTGAATTTGAGTGATGCATTTTCTGGAATGAAAGACTATTGAAGAGAATTGTATCTGGACTAAAAAGCTGACTGGACCAGCAGCAGAGGTTGGAGGTTTGCACTGGTATCTGCTAGTCTTGGGTATGGGACTTCCAGTCTGTTTTTCACTGTCAACTCGTTTTTTGTTGGTTTGATCCTGCCCAGACAAGGATGAGTGCTCCAAAGACAATGGTGGTTGCCAGCACGAATGTGTCAACACCTTTGGGAGCTACGTATGCCAGTGCAGAAATGGCTTCATGCTGCATGAAAACGGCCATGATTGTAAAGAAGGTATGGTGCCCACTCCCTGCCCTCAGGAAAGATAAGATGCTTCAAACACAGTTTGAGCCAGGGTGCTTCCTGCCCAGTGTTGGAAGGATGTTTGTACAGCACTGGAAAAGCCCCAGGTTGCTGAAAAAACTACCTAGAAAAAGGAAGAAGAGGGCTTGTTTTCAGCTGTATCCATTCCCCAGTCTGGCTCTCTATATGGCCATGGGGGATGGACAGGGTGGGGGCAAGAATTTGGGCTAGCGAAAGGAGCGTTTGTGGGACATCACCATTAGACTAGTCACTGCTGCTTCATTTAATTATTGGGGTTGAGTCAGAAGAGAAAGGATGAGCTGATCTAACTGCTTGCTGCTGCCAAAATTACCTTTCTGCACTCCTACCCCTGCTGTGTGCTGCCATGCCCTTCCTGTGTATGGCCGCTGGTCCTTGTCTGATCTCTCCATGAGCTGATTCAGCTTTCCAAGTCGGAAAAACAGCTCAAGGCTGAGACAGCACCAGAGTCACTGGGAACAGAGCAGATGAGGTGGAGGAGCAGCAGAATACATTTGGGAGTGAGGAGGTGGGTGGGGTGAATGAGGCCCAGGGGAATGAGATGGTCCATTCACCAGCTGCCATGTTAGCTCAAAAAAGTGTAGGATAAACCCACCAAAACTATGCAGTAACACTAAAAGGTCTTGTTCAGTGACTGACGCCTTCCCTCTTTCTGCCTTGTTGAGGGTCTCAGTGGGCAGAGGGGAGCATGTAGGATGTTACGTGGTTCCCATGTGAGACCTGCATCGGTGCCTCCATCTTGTGATCTCTTTCTCCAGCTGGTTGCGAGCACAAGCTGAGTGGTGCAGAGGGAATGATGAGCAGTCCAAACTGGCCTGACAAGTACCCCAGCCGGAAAGAGGGCACCTGGGACATCTCTGTAACGCCTGGCCACCGAGTGAAAGTAGTGAGTAACCAGTGAGTGGGAGCGCAAGGGGGGAAGCAGGCTGGATTGTGAGGAGCTGAACTGGCTTTCCCTCGCCTTTTCTTTTTTCTTTTTTCCCCCTCTTTCCTTGTGACCCACTCTGTTGGGACCATGCCTGCATAAGGCGGTGGCAGTGCCGGTCCGCAGTCCCTCTGAGGGAGAAGCGTCAGGCCTGTTTTACAGCGTGGCCTGATGCATATGGCAGGACATGCCCAAAGCTGTGCAGGTGGCCCATGCACTGCGGGGAATGATGCCTGGATCCCTGTGCTCAGTGGAAATAGTAGTGAAGAACTGCCCATTCGTTGTACTAGGCAGGGGTCCCGGCAGGAAAGTAAGAGGATACAAGGCTTGCAGTTGAAAACTGTTGTCATGCACGCATGTGAGGCAGCAAAGCTAAGGCTACATGGCACATTTGTATGAACTTCTGAGCTTCGCCACCCTGAGATCACTCTTGTCTGAAAGCATGCTATTCTGTTCTAGTTTGTGGAGGAAGTGGGACGGGCAAATACCATTTGACACGTTTCTCACTTGGCATTTCATCCTCTGCTAAATTGCATACTCAGATTTACAAGTGTCTCTCTTAATTCTCCTTATCCTTTCTGTAGACCTTCAATGAGTTTGAGATTGAACAGCACCAAGAATGTGCCTATGACCACTTGGAAATGTATGATGGGCCCAACAGCAAGTCACCTATCCTTGGCCGCTTCTGCGGCAGCAAGAAACCAGACCCTGTAGTGGCTTCTACCAACAAGATGTTCCTCAGGTTTTACTCCGATGCTTCTGTGCAGAGAAAAGGTTTCCAGGCAAAGCACAGCACAGGTAAGCTGGTTGCCTGCCAATACCCCAGTGCGATAAGATGTCATCAAATCTCACTGCGTTGTTTACCAGGCAAAACAAGAGACACTTTTCTCCCAAATAAGCTTAGCCTGAATTTTAAGTGGTGGTAAATTGTGCTAACCAGTTCCCAGACCATTACTGGCATCCTACCATAACTGCTAGCTTCCTTATCAGCTCAGAGGTCT
>NW_010546045.1:5073-9705 GCF_000687285.1 Phaethon lepturus | reverse complement strand
CCTGCTCAGTTCTTTTGTTTAAATTGGAGATGTTTGGTTGAGCAGCAACCCATTCTGCTCCTCATCAACCCTTAGAAAATGAGGTGATGCAACTTAGCCCGTGTATTGGCCCACACATGGAACAGACTGGTTATGGTGGAAGCAGAGGTGTGCTGTGGACCGACACAGCAAGCTTGGTCTTCTATCTGCGGCAGCCCAAGGGTGAGTGTGTTGTACCAAGTTTCACTTTTTTGAAATCCCTGCCACTGTAAACAGATGAAACATGCTGTGAGCAGCAGTGCCTGAGAGACTGGTGAGGAGGCATCTTCCTGATTGTGCTGCAGGGAAACTCTGCACCAAAGCACACGTGTTTTGCACAAGCACGGGGCTACCTTTGTGCAATGTGTGGGCAGAAAAGGATTATTTTGGTCCCCATTTTTTTTAACATGCTTCAACTTACTGCTGGTAAAAGACTTGGAGTCAGATTTTCAGCTGCAGGACCAGTATGAAGAATATGTTAAGACTTCCTTTTAAGCAATTGCTCTATAAAATAATACATTTTTCCAGAGCATAGTGTGGTAGGAACCCCATCCTGCCAGTTTTAAGTGATTGTCTCTTTCTCTCCATGTTCTGTACCAAAAGGACCAAGCTTCTCTACACTGTGTAGGTCAATGGGTTCATCAGTGACTGGAGAATTCATTGTTTTATGCTAGTGTGGTGCAGTGGTTAATTACCTTCCCTGTTGTACATGCATTTCATGCTGGAGGTTTTCTCTCCCTACAGCTGGCTCAAAATTGGGATGGCAAGTCTTTGTTGTGAGGTAGGGCCTTTGATGAGACTGTGTTTCGTGCTCTTTTCTTCCTCCAGAGTGTGGTGGGCTTTTAAAGGCTGAAGTACGAACTAAGGAGCTGTATTCCCATGCTCAGTTTGGGGACAACAACTACCCAGGTCAAGCGAACTGTGAATGGGTGATTGTAGCTGAAGATGGTTATGGGGTTGAGCTGATATTCCAGACATTTGAGATCGAGGAGGAGGCTGACTGTGGGTACGACTACATGGAGATTTATGATGGTTACGACAGCACTGCACCCCGCCTGGGACGCTTCTGTGGCTCAGGGGTAAGCTGTGGTGGTGGTGATTTCATAGGCATAACTGGCGGTGGCAAGGAAGGGTACTCTCATACACTTTTTGGAGAGGGGCAGCTCTCACAAACTGGTGATGAGAATGCCTTGTGTGTTTGGGTTTTGCTGCTTCTCCTGTTGCTAAAGATCACAGCCATTTTATCTGAGGCACAGAGTTGGTCTGAAAACCTTGCTGACTGACTTCCCCGTGTTAGCCCAGGGCCACGTGCAGCAGCATGGAACTGCTATGCTGCTGTGCCCCTGCCCTGCCACAAAAGTGTTGTGTAAATGTTGGAAACAGCTTCCAAAGGCCAGTTTCATCCTCAGTCGCTTCCTGCCTGAAGCCAAGGCACATTGTGGCCGTGCTGTGGTGAGGGCGAAGGGTGGAGAGACTTGCAGAGCTGCTTGTTGACTCCAGGGTGGCGTGCTGTCTCCTAAACTGTTATCTATGTCCTCATTAAGAGGAGTGGCTCTGTTAGCATGAGCAATAGTCTGTGGGTATTTAAAACCAGAGATTCTATGTTTAATTTCTGTAGGACTTCAGCAATGAAGTGAAGAAGGTTCTTATTGCATTTAAAGAGAAACATCCAAGGAGGAGGTGTGTCAGAGCAGTCCTTGCAAACTGGGGAAATGGTCAGGAAAATAAACATAGCAGCTTGGTGTGAAGAAATTCAGAGCTGCAGGGTAGTAACCTACCTACCTGCACGCTGACAAATGGAGAATGGCTGAGAAAGTGTTGGTCCTGCAGAGAAGCACAGGGAGGTTGTAGCAGGTCACAACAGTGGGGGAGATAACCAGAGTTATGTAAGTGGCTAAGTTACTTTGCTGCTAATGAACCCTCAGAGGGCCTCAGCTGCCGAGCAGGGTCCAGTTTGGATTGTATCATTTCCTGAAAAGATTACGACAAATAAGAGAAAACTCAGAAGACCGGAACAAGAACATCCAGGGAGTCCTGTGAATGTGACCTACAAAAAACAACTGGAAGAACTGGGATTGTAGAGTGGGCTGTCATCAAACATAAAGGGCAAGCATGCAACGAGCAAGGGAATGTGCTCAGGAAGTCAGAGCAGGACATGAGGTACTGAGCACTCAACGTTTGTGTTCCCCGGCCAGTCTGTAAGCTTAAATTCTAACATCATAGCGCAGACAGTTCTTTAGCCTGCAGACTTGACCACTCTGTGCTGTCTTCTTTGCTTTTCTGCAGCCTCTGGAAGAAATCTACTCTGCAGGAGATTCCGTCATGATTCGATTCCACACAGATGACACCATCAACAAGAAAGGTTTTCACGCGCGATACATAAGTACCAAATTTCAGGATGCATTGCACATGAGAAAGTAGTTTGACTGCTCCTCACAGACATTCCCATCTGAAGACTGAGACATTTAACTGTGATCTTTGTCTTTTTTTTTTTTTTTTAAAAGCTTCTGTGCACCTGGCCAAAAGCAGTGTACAGTATTTTCTGTAACTAAAACTAAATCCAGTCTCAAAGGTTTGCCTCTGAAATTATTAGCATGACCCTTTCTTGTTAACATACCCAGGACCAAAAATTGTCTTCTAATCATACCTGCCAGGGCATAAACATTGTATTTTGCACAGCTTGCCATGGGGCTGAGTGAAGACTGAGATTGAATTGAGAAAAGCCTTCATCTCTTGCATATCCTATTTCTAGGTGACATTTCCTAATCATCCTGTGCACATGAGCTGTCTGAACACATTTTCTGGAGCAGATGATGTGGACAGCCACCCAGCAGGATTTTCTCAAAGGACCTTGGGAGCCACCCACTCTCCACTACTAGCCCAAAATACTCTGTGCAATAAGTGAACAACTAGATGGCTGAGACTCCATCACTCCTTCTGTCCCGTCTTTTTATTGTCTTGGTTATTGTGGGTTGGAAGGTAGGCAGGGCCACAGGGACACTCTCTTTAGGGCTGCTAAAGCAGTGATCACAGGGGATCACAGTGAACGAAAAGGGCCCGGTGCCTGATTTGCAGAAATTGTTGTGATATATGTTGCATGCAAGTGCTCTGATGCGGTGGCCAAGGGAGAGGTGGTGGCTGACAGGGAACTGCTGTGGTGGGATGCAAGGCATGACTGGTGTAATGGTGGCAAAGCCTAACAGCTGGAGTGCTGACAGCGTGCTCCAGTTACACCACCAGGCAAGGCAGCTCAGAGGGCTGTGGCAGCAGTCATGGCCTCATCTGAAATAAGGAATCTCTCCCTCCTCACTCCACCCATGTTTGCTTTCTCAGCCTTCTTTACGCTGCTTCCTGTCCTTAGTACCACTTCCGTATGAGCCCTTCCTTCCCACAGCTGAGCTGCTCTCCCCAGGGCTCCCCACCACAACCTCAGAGTTCTGTGCAACATCAGATAGCCAGAGCATCTCACTGAAGGAGACGCTGGGCCAGAGATAGTCAGGGTGTCCCTGAGGCAGAGGGACACAGGCCATGCTACAGGTCATCTCTGGTGAGCTCTGGGAACCTGTCAAGTGTGAAAGCTCCAGGCATGGGACTAGGAATGGGAGAGCTCTGCTGGTTTCTGCTTCCTCCCTGTTCCTCGCTGGCCCATGGCCCAGTGTCTTAATTTCATGGCAGGGGTGCAAGTGAGATGGTGACTTAAGCACTTTGAGCTATAAGGCTCAGACATGCTCTGTGTTGCAGTTATTTATGTACATGGAAGCTACCGAGCCATGGACTTGCAGAATTAACAGGTAGTTATTTGGGAAAAAGTAGGGAAAACTGTGCTTTTGGGGAACCACTGTAATTGAGCTGTTCATATGGGAAGGAAAAAAAAAAAGAAGAAGAAAAAAAAAAAGACTTTATTCTGAATGATATTTCATTAGGGCACTCATAGACAATTATGAGCTAAAAGCTGAGGTATGTTAGCTTTAACAAAGTATTTATAATCCAAGGATTACTATGTTTACATAACCAGTGTACTGTCGGGCTCCAGTGTGATACCTCCTCTCTGGTGTATGACCGTGGAGAAGCGTGGGGCCAGCGCCACTGTCGGGCACAAATGACATTCCTGGAGATGAGGGCTTCCAGGTGGATAATAAAGAGACCCAGCCCTCTCCAGAAGTCCTTGAACAGAATATGGTCCAAGTATTGTGAATACTAGGAGAAGCAAATGCATGAAAATATTTTCTTGCTTAGAACAAGAAAAATAAAGTAATTTATACACACACACACACAAAATTATATGTATATAAAATGTGCATGTAGAAGACCAGTAGTCAAAGCCTTAATAAGTGTCACGTGAAAAATACTGTACCATTGACTATAGCTTTATTGCAGGCTGTATAAAACCATGTTATTTCTGTTTTGGGTTTTTAGCTCTGTTTTGTTCCTCTTTTCAAATTTTATGGCCTTTTCACAGGCAAGACCTCTGATCTCAAGCTGTTTCACCATGCAGGTCTGGGGAAGTGAGCTCTGCTAGATGGAGTCTGTGTTTGTCCTTCTCTTCCATGCCCCCCTCAAATTGCAGTGACTCGGGTCTGGAAATAAAGTGTGACACTGATCCCTGTGAAACAG
>NW_010546045.1:0-5042 GCF_000687285.1 Phaethon lepturus | reverse complement strand
GCGGTTCAGGTTTCCTGGCTGTCTAATGGGAGCAATGACTCTGGAGAGAAGTGACTGTAGGAGCTTCCCGTGTACTTTAACATCTCTGTTCCATGTTCTGGTTATTTCCCATCTTCCCCAGACTGGTTTGTTGCTGATACTTGCAATGTGGTTTGACAGACCTACTACACTTGTTAGCTTTCCTGCAGGTGTCTCTTGTGACAGTGTGCTCACAACTGTTGTACTGTGCATTTCAACCAATGATCTATGTAGAATATTTCTGCTGTACTGACTGGGCTTAACAGTCAATAATTCTAAATGTGTGGAAGTTTCTTAAGAAAAAAGAAAAAAATGTCAGACCCTCTAAGGTGTGTATACGTACTCTGGTCTTTGTGTGGTTTTACATTTCACTAACTAAAATAATTTTTTAAGAGAGGAAGGAGAGGAGGGTGTGGGGGCAATCACGAATGTACCTGTGCCCAGAACGAGTCTCTGCATTCATTAAAGACTGTGGATTCAGTTGCACGTTCTGTTGTATGCATGCATTTACAAATCACTTCCTCAAGGGGAGGAAATTTCTTAATACATTCCTTGTTCTGCCAACTGTTGTTTGTGTCTACTGCTAATACTGTGTGGGATTTAATCGCTGCAGGAAGCAACTTTCCCTTGAGCCTTTAGCTTTGTCTTGGCTTTTACAATCAAGAGGGCATTTAGGAAGTGGGGCAGAGGAACAAGGTGGTCAGCCAAAGGGCTACATCATTGTGTTTCATGTTCTGCACGCATGCTTTAGTGGGCTGAGATGCAGATCTGCAGCAGTAAACATTAAGGATCTGGCAATTAGTCCATAAGAGACTTCAAAAGAGGAGACTCGTTTACTACACTACTGGGTATGACCTTCAGCAGCTGGTCCCAAAGACCCTGGGACGTGAAACTTCTGTGCAAAGGACAGCAGGGTGAGCATGAGGCAGATGTTCCTTACTGCAAAGTTGTGGTCTGCACTCTCTCTGTGGCAGCAAAATGATGAGTAGCTAAGCAGCACCTAAATGCTTTTCTTCCTCTTTCTGTCCACTGCTTGATGTCTGCCCTGCTTGATTAGGATCATGTCTGTGTTCTTTCCCCAACACATACCCAATTCATGCATGTCCCACCACCCAGAACATACCCTGTGGTGTGTGTCATGGCCACTCAAACCTTTGTAGTGATTGAATTTCCTGTCACCTGTTCCCAAAGGCAAAGCGGCAATGGAGATGAAATAAGGAATAAGCATCCCAATGTAGCCTCCTACACCAGGTTATCATGGCACAGTAGAACCCTGGAATGAGCCTGGAGGCTGACGGTCAAGTCACCAGGTGGACATAATTTCCAAAATGAGGGCCAGAAGCCTTCAGTTACACAGAGAATTATGGTCCGAAGCAATGTTGAAATACTAGAAATGGTGCAGCCCAAGTGAAGCTGGTGGGAAATAGGAGGTAAAATAGAAGGTGGAATATGAACTGAAGTCACAGCTGTTAGAGAAACACACAGACATTTGCAGTTGCAGTGAGATAGGTTCTTACTGTGTGCGCAATCCATCTGTTGTATATGTAAAGATCTTTTGTAGGCTCGTATCTTCCCTGCTATTCAGCTACCATGTTCCCTTAATGTCTCTTTCCACACTGCCTGCCACCAGTGCTGTGTGACATGGCCAGTCCTCATTTTATCTGCTTATTTCTAGAAACAGGACTTCATTTTCCAGAAAGCGCCCAAGGACCGTCCAGTCACTATGTGTGAGAAGCTGAAGGGAACATCCGTTGTCTGATTCTTCGTCTTTTAAAAATACGAGTGCCCAGTGGTGCAGCACACTTCAGACGAAGACGGATGCCTCAGACCAGACGGGCTCGTTGGTCTCAGCATCAAGCCAGCAGAAATCCTCCGCTTTGTCCTGGTGTTTCCAGCAAAGGTGCTCTTGCAGACGAGGTGAAAGCCTTAGAAAGCAAAAGCAGGATTCCCCTCAGGCTGATTTGTGGTACATACTAGACATGCTGCCGGAGCCAGGAGCTATTGTATTTGCCGCGGGGCCGGCAGAGAAGAGGCGGAGACCCCAGTGCCCTGAAGCCCAGCTTCCCAGGCCCCTGGCAGGGACCTGGCTCTGTCAGGTGTGCTGGGACCCAGCCAGGGTGCCTGAGTCAGCCCGGGAGAAATGCCATCGTCTCTTCCTCTTCGCAGGGCTGCAGTTCGGTTTTTAGCAGGAAGAAAAACTCGCCCCAAAAGGAACGCTGAGCCTGGCGCCGGGCGGGCTGCTGCTAAGGCGCGCAGGGCTTTCTCGGGGAGGAAAGTGCAATGGTGAGTGGGAGTCGCCCTGTCCAGTCGGTTGGGTCTCCTCTGGGTGGAAGCAGCGCGGGTGGGTCAGAGCACGGAGCGGTGAGGCCACGAGACTGCTTAGTGGCTGGATGAAAAGCTCCCTGGGAGTGTTTAACCCTCCTGTTCCTGCCCTGAGCAGGTTAATCAAGCTGACCCCTTCTTTGCTCTGCAGTTCCTTACGGTGCAGCCAATGCTTTCAGTCACCTGCTTGGATTTTAGCATCTGCCCCAGCTTTTCTGTACTGGAGGTATCACCTGGTCTTAGGGCGGTTGGAGCAAAGAGGAGGCTTGTGCCCTGGATCATGCAGTGGACCCTTCTTGAGGAGATTTCCTGTCCTGGGAGATGGGACCTGCTGAAAAGCACATGCTGTCTGTTTAGAAATGGCCAGGTGAGAGTGGCTGGGAATGAAACATCCTTCCTTCCAGCAGCTAGCTGGCTTTGAGGTTAAAGCAATGTTCTCCTCTGAAATGCAATAATGAATTAATTCCATGAGCATTCACTTAAAGCATGCTCTCAAAGGATCTTGGATCGACAGCAGAGCTCAGGGAGCGCAGCACGAAGTTCCTTGTTAACGGCACACAAACAGAAATAATAGATTAGTGGCTCTGGTTTCTCTAACCTCTGATGTTCTTCCCCTTGGGATCTCCCTTTGTCTCTCTGCCACAGCCCCACGCGGTGAATGGCAGGCAGCCGGTGCTGGCTCCATCCATGAGCCGGCCAGGTGTTACCCCTGGAGCTGTATGGGCACGGAAGAGGAGATGGTCCCTGCCTGTGAGCAGTCACAGCTGGAGCAAGTGCGAGAACAGCTAGGGGAAAGAGAGTATTATCCATATGCTGGGGAGTTGATGCTGAGAGGTGGAAGCACCTGTGGTAACTTTGAGACGTAAATCTAGAGCATCTGATCGCTGGATGTGTGTGTTAAGTGCATTCATCCATCTCCCCTCTGCTCCCTTGAGTGAGAAGCTCTCTGTACCGAGCCACAGGGGCCCGGTGATGCTGGTTTTGGTTGGGGAAGAGGCCTGTCTCCTTGTGGTCTCTCCTTCTGTTTCTAGGTCTGCAGGATGCTAGGAGTTACTGAGTGGCAAAAAGGGAGAGGGGAAGGTTGCAACGTTTATTTTTTTACCTCAGCTGCAGTATAAGGTGCTCTCGCACCCCAGATGTGCTTTTGGCAGACAGTAGGTGCTGTAGTTAGTGCTGCTGGGAGCCCTGCCTGACTCATGTCAGGGTCGCTGAGCCTCGGAGCCTGTAAACATTACTCTGGGGTAGTCAGGGCAATCTATGAGCAAAAGCAAGGACACTGCAGGCATAGAAAGATACCACAATACTGAATTACATTCACTCCACGTTTAGAAATTTCAGCGCAATGGTCAGGAGTTTTAATCCAGAGGATTAAAAGTGTCATCTTCTCTCTTTTTTGTAGTAAATGAATTCAAACTCAACAGTAAAGGACATCCTTGTCTCTGCTGACATGGCTAGCATACAAACTTGCATACTGATGCGTTTTTGTAAGAGACTTCAGACAGTGGCTTTAAACCATTGTACAACTGAGAGAAACAGCCTATTCCTCAGTGTCTTGCTATGGCTTTCTGTATTTGATTGCTAGCAGATTGGACGCTTCAGTTTCCAAAATACGACGATCGTGGGTTATCCCAAACCCTGAATTTTGTAACTAAAGGCAGTCAGAAGAGAGCACAAGTGCCCAGAGCCCTGCAAGTCACCTGTTAGAGAATTAAGTGCAGAACCAGGCTTTTCCTTTAAATAAGGGCTTACTTATATGGTCTGTCTGCTAGTGTCCCACCTTAAGAGACGAAGTATTTAACACTGGTCTGGAACTGTGATTGAATAAACTAGGAACACCATTTCTACCCAGATCAAGGGCTACCAGTCAGATTACTGTAAGTAACAGACCTACTCCTCGCTGGCAACTTAAATTTGCAAATAGTCAGTTGCACACACAAATACAGTTTCACAAATAACTTGAGCAGAGAAAGGTGACCATGTGTAAATACGGTTTATATGTGGCTCCTTCTATTCAAATTTCCATTTACCGTGCATGTACAGTCCTAGAAATAATAATAAAGTCCATTAAGTGCACTGTCTTTAACCAAGAAGAAGGAAATAAAATAAATTTACAGCTTCAGAGGAGAGGCAGATATGAAAATCCAAGCTCGAACATTGACAGGTCAGCTGTTCACAATGGTGTCTTTCACTGAGTGAGTTCGAGGAAGGCACGGTAGAAGATTTGGGTGAGAAATGTCTCTGCTGTGTTTCATTCCCAGCTGGCAGCCTGGGTGCAGCAACGCCCGCACCTCTAAGGAGTTTGAGCGAGATCCTCGCTCGGTGACGGATTGCTGGCTGTGTCTGCGTGCTCCCAGGCGTTTCCCAGCATCTGTGCTCCCATAAGCGAAGCTGTTCAAAGGTGTTTGTTACACTTTCAGTACAATGTCCACAGACTGAGTATAAAGGCCTGTATGGGGTTTGTGTGGCCAGGTTTTGGTAGCAGGGGCGGTAACAGGGGCGGCTTCTGTGAGAAGTTGCCAGAAGCTTCCCCCGTGTCCGATAGAGCCAGTGCCAGCCGGCTCCAAGATGGACCCGCTGCTGGCCAGGGCCGAGCCCGTCAGTGATGGTGATAGCACCTCTGGGAGAAGGGAGTTAAGAAGGGGGGAAAAACAGCATGCAGCGTTTACAGCCAAAGAGAGGAGTGAGAATACGAGAGGAACAGC
>NW_010546044.1:0-9054 GCF_000687285.1 Phaethon lepturus | reverse complement strand
GCTGCCCCGAGGGCGCTTCCTCAGCGCGCAGGAGGCCCAGCCCGGGCCCGGCCCTGGCTTCCGGAAGGCCACATTCAGCTCGACGTGTGGCACCCGCGGGGAGCGGGGCACCTCCACCCTTGCCCTACTGGCTAAGCGAGAACACGCATAGTTGTTAGTGCAGCGGTTGATGGCAGTGAGGAACAGTGTGGCAGGAGGTTGGCTTACCTTGCCCAGGCACCAGAAGCATGGTACAGCCCAAGGCCCTGCATTACTTCCGGGCTGGGTCAGTGTGGCAGTGGTCACGGAGGGCTGTGTTGTCAGTCAGCAGCTCGTGGCTGTGTGTCAAGCCATCTGGGGAGGAAGCTGGAGGAGTCGTGGTTCCCTTAGCTGCCCAGCTGGGAGCCCGTGCTGTCCTCAGGCTTACACTGTGCGGGGAAGAAAAACCAGGGCTCTAGACACAGCTCCAGTTGTGCCAAATGTTGTGCCAAGGCAGTAGAGCAAGGCCTCAGCCAGAGGAATTATAGACCGGTGAGGAGGGAAAGGGTGTAAGCCACAGAAGACAGCCACAGCCAAGCAGGCTTCCCAGGTATTTGTGTTGGGAAGGGGTGGGAGAATGGCGGCTCAGTTAGAGGCAGGACTGAACTGTGGAGAAATGAACTGAGAAAGACAACAGGTGGTTAGAGAAGCAAGCATGGAAAGAAGCTAAGGTAAAGGGGGGATGAGAAACTGCTGGGGCTAACAGTGATTAGTATAGATCCTTGGTCTATGATAACATATGCTCAAAACACTGCCACAGCTGAAAGGCATAGCTGTCATTGCATGGCAAATTGTGGCTTCACTAGTTATTTCCACAGTATCTCTAATCTTTGCTTTCTTCCTACCTTTCACTGATACCATATGGTAAAGATACACAGAGGTATCATTTTGATACTAGATTCTCCAGTTGGATTTACGTCTACAAAGATCTTGCTCCCAGAGGATCCTTGGGAAGGATGGGTTGAAAGAGTTTTGTGGATATGTCTGTTCACAGTCAAAGGAACTCTCAAGATTTTTTCTTTTTTTGGTAGCCACTGCAGCAAAATAATTCAAAACACTTATAGAAAATGGGTTGGCACTTTGAACTGATATGGGGTGAAAAAAATGTCAACAATAATTAAAAGTGATCTGAGCTGTACGCATATACTGCAGCTTAACAGATACACAGAGCATACACATACGGGCATACACAACGTGCTTCACAGAGAAGAACCATTCATGACAGGAGTAACTGTTCTGTGTTGAGAAAAAGTGTAGGTTGTATCAGCAAAACTGCTTTCTCTGGTATGATTTGTTGTATTTGCAGAGTAGTGATGATTTTGAAACTGATAAAACTTCTGTACTCAGTGTTAGGTGAAAAGTTGCAGCTGAGTATCCTGCTGCTGTAAGAATAAATCAAACTGATAAAGCACTTTTCCTGTGGCTAAAACATTTTAAAACATTTAGTTTTGGTTTGGAAAAAAGCTATTAGCTATAACTGACAAAATATCTAAATAGAAAAATGTGAGGCAAGAATCAAATTCCAGGAGATTGCCTATTTTTTCCAAAACACAATAAATAACAAAAATTATACTTTTTCTCCCCACAAGGTTGTCATCATATTGAATGTGTTGACTGAATCTGCATTACACTATAGTAAGAAACTCAAATGCTGATACACATTTAAATACTCAAGATGCTGCCATTTTATATCATAATACGTAGGTGATTTACACTCCTGTCCCTACAGAAATTATTCTGCCATCTTGCTATTTTGTTCTTTTTATCTTGCACTTCATTAATAGAAAGTTGGCTCTTAATTTAGTTCCAGAAAACACTGCATGTCTTGAGGAAAACCTATCCTTTCTCTTTGGTGTTCTTTGATTTTTACTCTTCAATGAATGTTTATTGAATATCAGCTATTGGGGGGAAAAAAAAAGCCACAATGACAATTGCTTTGGTGTTTGCCTGAAAAAACCTTTCCAGTGATTGTGCTTCCTTCCCAGGACAATTATTTTTATTTCCGTGTGGCAATATTTTTGTCCTTCTTTGGCACAAGGAGCTTTAGAGGGTAACATTTAAAAATATACACAACAGTAGAGATAATTGTGATCATTGTTTGATTTGGCTCCTGTTGAAATATATGCTATGCAGCTTGTTGCTGTATAGCCCCAGCATCTGCAGAGCTGGGCAGAAAAAGCTTTCTGGGGAGGACCCCGCTGATTTCATGCTCTGGTAAAAGGCTGAGAACCAAAGGTGCGGAGTGCGTGGTGGAAGTGGAGGCAACATTTGGATATATTGTCAGGTAGTGCTGTTTAGTCCTACATTATTTCTGATTTTCCAAGCACGAGTGTATTTTCCTTTCTTTCTAAAGGAACTTCACCTGTTTCTTTATTCTCTTATAGCACAGCATTTAAGAGCACTCTAGGGATGCTGCACCTCACATGAATACCGAATTCTTACATACTTAGTTTCACTGAGAGGCTCAGCAAGGCAAAAGAATTAATGAGTGTTAGAAACAGCATATCCAGCTGACTTCATGTTTTATCATCGTGATGTTTTACAGCCAGAGATCCCATGAATAATGGTCACATGCAGCACTTTCACAGATTTGTTTTTAATTCCTGATGCCAGGTTATGGCTAGCCAGTTGGTTGCAGTGGGCAAATGAAAACACAAGGAGATTCTAACTTTATGCTAAAATATTTTGACCATGTTGGCAAGGAGCCCAGCAGGCATTAACCACTACAGGAGCTTACAAAACTTCCTAGTGCCCTATGTTTGGCAAGCTCATCACCCACAAACTCAATTATTTACTTTCTTCCATTTCAAGAGAACAAGAAATGTCATAATCAAGAATCTAAAATGACTGAAATTACAAAGTAGAGCTTGTAGTTTGTTCACAGATACAGCATTAATCCAGTTGCTTTATAGACCTCAGACTTATATAGAAACCATTCATCTTTCATCAAAGACATGATCAGTTTTTTCTATTTTCTATAGCCCAGCTGTAGTGGAGTACATTTTACAGTGACTTCAGTGTGTGCAGCTAATTTTTTTAGTTAAAATGATGGGAAATAAAACCTCATTTATTTCCCACAAAGCAGTGCCTGATTAAAACAAAAACCAAACATTATATAAGGTCTGTAAGAATATACCGGGGGGGAGCTATTTATGAAAAGTCATTTTAGAAACAGGGTGAATCTTCTTAAAAAAAAAAATCTTTTTAGCTGCTGTATTTCTAGTACATGATTTAAGTACAATCCCAAGAAGTGCAGTCAGTCAAATCTTACCCTTTCTGCAGTCTGCTGTTAGGTACAAGATGTAACTGAAATAAAACAAGGTGAGACCCATACCATCTCTTCAGTGCTGGCAGCTTCCAAGAGTACAGCCAAACAGCTCAACCAAGACCTCAGCTACTTGCTCAAACAACTCTCCTATTCTTTATTTGGACAGTGCTTTAAACCTTATGAGCAAAGGCAACGTGTTCACAGGGTAAGATTTGAAGACAAGCACTGCCAACTTTGCTTTAAGGAGCTCCACAAAAAACTGATTGCAAGGGTTCAGGAGAGGAATAAAAATAAAACAAGAAAACTGCTAGTGGATGGAAAATGTCCTGGGAAAAAAGAATACTGAATTGCTTAGCCATCCTGCAGATATCCCCAGTTTTTGCTTATCATGAGGAAAAAAAAAAGTTATCATCATATTATTAATGGCAATTGAAATGTAATTTAAAAATGAGTAATGTTGACCATGTGTCCTCATTGGTAGTCAAATATGGACATCAAAGGCCTGTGCCAAGGGAACTTGGGTTCAACAGGCTTTGAGCTTTACCACAAAAAACCACAGGCAAACAAGTCTGTTCTCTTCTCTTTTACTGTACACCAGCAGCTCAATTTTCGTCTCTGGAATAATTCTCAGCCAATATGTATTAGATACTTAATTGCATTTTCTTGGTTTTGTACAAGATTGTTAATCTTACATTCTTGCATTCTCAAAGCAACTACAAAAGGTCCAGGCTTTAAACCTAAAGTGAAACAAAACAAGCCCCCATAAATCCCCTTCAAAAGAACAAATGTTGCCAATGGTGACTGAAACCTTGATTATTTTATCACTGATTATTGTAGCATAAAGATATGTATAAGGTACAGCGTTCACAATCCTGAAACAGCTCTTTCGTTTTCCAGGATTACAAAATACAGAGGTTCCTTACTCACTTAATTCATATTAACTGTGTTAAAAGCATGTTGCTTTAGTACAGCAGCGTTAGCTCTACGAGGTATTACAGTGTGCGCTATGGTACGTGTTCATAAGGACACTATTTTAGTGTTCAGTCACCTCAATATACGTGTTTTCTATGTGCCACGTTAATATTGCTCTCCTGTTATTCTGGGACAAAACAATGGCAAATGTTCTGTTAGTACATAAACAGCAGCTTTCCCCTGATCTAAGTCCAGGTTTGTCTTTCTGTGGCGACTAAAAAAAGTTTATATATCTTGAGGTTTCACATGATATGTATTGTACCCATAATTAGGATCTCATGCTACAAGTCACTTCTCGTCAAGAAGAATGTCACTTCATCTCACTGCCTTTTTTCCCTCTGTCTTGTCCATCTAGATGGCAAATGTTTATGAGCAGCAGCCGTTTCTTTCTATGGGCTTATACAGCAGCTAGCATAATAGCATCCTGATATTTTCTAGGGCCTCTAGCTGCTATGTTATACAAGTATTTAAGATATAACATCTTCAGCTGTACGGACAGAAATCTACGTCTCAATTACCTGTATTATTGTGTCCTGTGGGGTTAAGGATTATACAGACACCTAAGTCGGTCCTGCTCCCGTAGAATTCACAAACTGATTCTTAAAAGGAGATGAGCATTGCAAATCAGTTATGTTACAATTGCAAAGATAAAATGCCAACAAGAAGTAAGAGTTTTACACCATTTGTGAGGTATAAATAAATAATTGTTCAGATTCTTCTTTTTGAAAAGGAAAGAACCGCATTAAACATGAATGCTCTACATATGGCTTAACCAGGTTGACTTCTCTGCTAATATCAAGAACATTGAATTTTGTATGATTTGCCAAAGTAATAGCACAATTTCAAACAAATCTGAAGAGCATTAATACAAATCATACTTGTTTTGATTTATGATGTAGCTAATTCAGACTGCAGTCTTGTTTTAAGTACACAACAGATGTTTGTGGTTACAATCAGTAACTGGAACATGCAAGCCACTGAGGCTAGAGGTAAGATAAATTTAAAGATCAGTGAAGGACATTAGAACCATTTGGGTTCTGGTATTTTAACAAGACTTTTTTTCTGCTAAAAACATACAAACATAGAAATAGCTAATGCTACTGTCATTTAAATAACCATCTTAAAGTTTCTGAATTAAATCAGTCAAAAGCACTGGATGGTTCTTGGAGCTATTGTCAGAGCTATTGTTTCAAGCCATCTGTGGCTTACAGAAAACATCTTCTCCTCATTTGTATTCAATATATTGTTAAAACCATCAACACTTCCTTAAAAATAAACAAACAAGTCTCGGATTGTAGACCTCAGTTTTCCATCTAGAAAGGGATTTCACAGCTATGGATTTAATACACCCTTGTGGTTTTTTAAGTGCTAGATCTGTTCATAATATGTTCTTTACAGTCAGAGAATAAAAATATCTTAGACCAGCAGTTCCTAAACTTTCTGGATGAATAAATACTGTTGACCTCTAAATATGTTAGGAGTCATTGTCAAACATAACGGAAAACACTGGCTTGTGAGTACCAGCAACAGCTTTCAAGACTGTCCTTTGGGAATACCTGCCGTTGGGCAAGAAAAACTGCAAAATTTATGTAAAACATGGACATTAGAATGACATTCAGAGTTAAGACATTCAGAGAACAGCCCACAGCTTTGGTCCATCTCCCTCAGAAGAGGTAGATGTTCTGTGTATATGATTTGGGACTTGGCTCACGTATCTGTAGTTTATGTCCTTTACCACAAAGAATTTAGATCCTTCTGACTCCCAGAGGAGGAGATCATCTGTATCTGTATTGACTGGGAGGGTGGTGGTAAGTGAGGAAGTTTTTAGTTTTCAACCAGATCAGCAACCTGATCTGACTGATTTCAGGCCAGCACTATTGCCTGAGCCAGGGACTGCCAGACGTCTGGTTAGGGAGGGAACTCTCTCACTGGCAACACAGTCCTGGCTGGGATTGACACAACTGTGGGAAGCCATTTTTTCAGGCTATTTTTTGAAGTACAATAGGACAATTTTGGTTTATGACCCAGGACAGTCTGTTGCTTGGAAACCTGCCTGGCCACACAAGGTAGCTTTCTGAGAGCCCCAGGCTCTCCCCATGAGAAAGGTGAGATGCCTGATTATTCAGAAAATATTAGTGATCAGCACGCCACTCTCCCTCACAAAACAACAGGACGTGACAGACTTGTTGCCAGATCTTGTCCCAGACGCTGCTGGATTCGAGCTTAAGTGATAGAAATCACCCTGCATAGCTCTTGGTTACTTCACACTCCAGCAACATCATCTGCCCGAATGGTGTGTAACAGCTAGGCAGAAAAGCTGTAAACAAAACACATGCTCTGCCATTGCGTCTTATGGCAACATCTATGACTTTCTGAACCAAAACTGTGGACTTTCCAGCAAATTACATTGGCACTACTGCATAGTCTTTGTGGATTGCTGTTTAAATACCTGGCCAACAGCACAGAAGCATCTAAGTATTGTCGAAAGTGCTTTCCCACTTTCAGTACTTATGAAGAGTTGTCAAACAATAACATGTGTTGCCTTCATACTCCAGAGAGGATAAAATTTAGTTATCACATGAACTACTGCCTGGCAGGAAACTAGCCCTCTGACAGAGGGCTTACAACAATAAGAGTATCTGTGTGGGGGCTAAAGCTCACCAGGATGTTACAACTGGCATCAAACAGTTTTTGCCAGTTTGTAGTTCATCGCTTCATAGGAAAGCTTACACTGTAGTTATCAGCAACGTATTAAATTCAAGTTCAAAAAATTAAAAGCAATTCTTAGTGTGTATAAACTGTGAAATATATTTGAAAAGCAACGTAACAATTGCAAATTACATTTTATGAGCTTTCCTCTAGCAGTAACTATCACACTAACAATATAACATTTGGGACACTGGGAATATTTAAACTTGATAATCTAGCCTAAGGACTGCAGTAAGCTTTAATAAGACTATAAAGTTATTATCTCGAGTACCATTTAACGTGTTTTCACTTGACACAAGTCAGAGATGGATGGTATTTTAAAGACCCAAGGATCAGGTTCTCTCTCTGCTATGCTAGTGTACCCTACCATGCTTCCATGGACTGAACCTGAGCATGAATTCTCATAAATAACCTGGGAGTGTGAAAAAAAAGGTGTAGTGTTGGACATTTCACTTTAAAATAGTAAGCCTTACCTTCAACACTGTAAAAATCTAGCGACCGTGATAGTGCCCGATTTGTGTTTATCTCACCTTCTTTCTGTAAGCTAACTCGATGACATCCTCTACAAAACGAAACAGTGGGGAGTAAAGCCACAAAAGCATTTAAACAACTCAGGAAAGCCCCCAAACTGATCACTCCAAAGACATTTTAAATGAAATTAGGTTATAAGCTTTCAGGTTTCTCCTTCCAGAACAGGCATGATGGAAGAAGGTGTAACACTGGTAAACATTCTGCATGTGGTAGGAAGGACCCCAAGGTCTGAAATCGGCAAATGGCCAGTGAGAGAGTTTTACTGCAGGGGAGGGGAGAATTAGGTTGTGTTCACCACAGAAGGCAGGCAGAAGATTAGTCTTCATTTGGTTTAGCTTCAAGTCAAATGTGCTTCTAAATCGGCAACAGAGAGACAGGAATGCAGTTGTGACTGCGGGTTTGGGAGGCAGAGGGAGAAGACTGGTCGCAAGGATGCCCTTGGCCACAAACGCAGTTTTGCTTTACAAAAGCAGAGCTGAATACTGAGCTGTGCAGAGCTCAGCTCTATGCAGAGCAGCCTGGAGAAGACAAGCCTCAAACACAAGACAGGACAAAGGCCAAAGCAAGCTGCTTCAGCCTCTGATCTGGATGCTTCTGCTTAAAATCTCCCAAACAATTCATCAGTCTCTCCTCCTGCCTCCACTTCCCCAGCTCCAGACTCGATTGTAGTACAGCTGTAAAAACAACAAAAAAAAGTTTGAATCTGTGCAATTCGTGTTACTTTCTTGCACCAGTTTTTGATACTCTCCATTTGCCTCTTCCCAGCTGCTTTGCCGGTTTGAACAGCCCATCCCCCTGCCCCCCTCCCCTAAACTACAGCCTCTACTTATAGGGTAGTTTGGTCCTATAGCTTCTTATAACTTGATTTTTTTTTTTAAAGCTAGCTATTGTTTAATTAGTACTTTGAAGTCAATTTAGCAGAAAAAAAAATCCCTAGTTTAAGGTGGCTTTTTGCATCCCCACCAAGCTATTCAGCAGGGCATTCATCCAGGATACAAAACTGGGCTGAAGCTTTAGGAGCTGAATGGATCACTCCAGTAGAGATTTAATTTCCATGAAATTCCTCCATGAAAATCCACTCACTCCTCTTAGATCTGACAGACAAGCAAAGACCAGCCACTACCTTTGAACCGAGTGATTTTTAAATGCATCCCACCCCGCTTTGCCCCCCATGAATTGCTGCGGCGCAGAGCGCCCTGGTAGACTTTAAACCACTCGAGTGCAAGGCGGGGGGAAGCAAAGTCAAGCACACGACTGCTCGATGACTAAACTTGGGGCGGTAGATGAATTAGCCCCGAAGCGATCTGTGGCCAGGGCCGTCCGGCTGCGGCGGCCCCCGTCTCCCCGCAGGCCTGCAGGAGAAACCTGCGGAGAGGCGCTGCCTCGGTGGGAGAAGGTCCCCAGCAGCCCCGGACCCCTCGCCATGTTGCTCTGTGCCGGCCCCGGACACCTCGCCGTGTCGCCTTGCAAGAGCACCCGCAGATGCACCACCCACCAGACGGGGCATTTCGTTTCCCGGGGTGTTTGCAGTTCGAAACTAAGCTTTCACCCCAGCC
>NW_010546043.1:371-1779 GCF_000687285.1 Phaethon lepturus | reverse complement strand
CCCCCCAAATCCAACCCTTCCGCCACCCCAACCCCCTTTGCTTTTCCTTCTCACACTTATTTTAGCAAAATTACTCACATTCCGCCCTCCCGCGCCTCGCCAGGTTTGCACGCACCCAAAATTCCCCTTAAATACCCTTTTTTTGCAGCTCTGCTGCACAGTTCTCCAGTGAAAATAAGCCTTGAAAAGGGGAAAAAAAAGCCCAAGGGAATATTTTGCTTCCCAGCACTCACCCCAAACCCCTTTCCCACAGCGAAACCCACCCTGAATACACTTTTTCACCCATTTAATTATTATTATTTTTTAAAGAGAAGGGGTTGAACTAAAGAAAGAGAGAAGGAAATGGCACTCGGGCCCAGAGCAGAGCAGGGTTTTGCTTGCTGGGCAGAGGGGCCGTGCTCGAGGCACGTTCTCTTTCCAATTTTATGGGTTTTGTTGGGTTTTTCCCCCTGTTGTGCTGCAAAACACCCACATTTCCCCACGAGAAAATATCCTCAGCGGAAAAACAGAGAGATTTTATTTCCCCGGCTGTTTGTCAATGGAAACACGGCCCAGAAAAACAGGGAGAACCCCCCTAAAAAAAGAAATGAGAGCTCAATTTGAGGAAGAAAAAGGGCTTTGCCGCTGCTGGTGGGCACCTGGTAGAAAGGTTTTGCAACAAGAAAAGTTTCTGCTTAAGATTTGCAGAGAATTTAGGAGAAATGGGATAAAACCACTTCTTGTGCCTCCCGGGATCGCTCAGGCTGGGGCCTCCCTCTGGTTTTGGAATCCCTGCCGGGACGAGTGATAAGAGAAGCCACGGGTGGGATTTTATCCCCCATTTCACCACCTGGGAGCAAACAGAAGGGAGGGAAAAAAATAAACAAACCCAGCTTCTTGAGAGCGCAGGAAGTCATTTTTAGGGTTAAACCACGTAATAAAGTGCCGGTATCAGGCGGCGCAGGCAGGACTGGGCCCCAATCGCTCCGCCTCCGCCGCCAGACTTGCCTCCCCGTCCGCAGAGCCTGGAGACACCGGCCCGAGGAAGAGGAGAAAACACCAGGAAAGGCGGCGGGGAGGGCGGCTGCTTTCATCTTAGGGGCCCTCATTTTAAATAAGGCCTCTGACAAACCCGCAAGATCACCGCTAACCCCAAATTACAGCCCGGCTCGGTTGTGTAATTAGTCATTTCCCAGCTTGGTAGGTCGTAGGCGACGTCGTCCTCAAAACACAAGAGCTCGTTACAGCACAAGGTCCGTCAACGCTCCGTGTCACAAGCATAAATCAAAGTACTTCTTCGCAGTGTCCTGCTCCGACAAGTCTCTGACGCTCCCCTTCCTCCGAAAAACTTGACAGGGGGTTAATTTGAAAGCCCACGCAAAAAAATAAAGCATAAACACCCCAAAAAATTCGCCTTTCCGTGTAGTTC
>NW_010546043.1:0-353 GCF_000687285.1 Phaethon lepturus | reverse complement strand
CAGCTCCTCCAGCTCCGAGCGGGGGAAGGAAATCAGCCTCTTTTCACTCGAAGGCACTTGACCAGCCTCACATCGGCGGTTTGGACAGCAGAGCGTTTGGCGTGGAGGGCGCAGAGCCCCCATTCCTCCAGCAGATGCGCCTCGCAGCCCTCCCGCAGAGCCGCCGCGGCGGCCCCGCGGCCCCCGAAACCCTCCCAGAGGCGGGCGAAACCCCGCACCAGCCCACGAAAAAAGGCTGCAGGGAGCAACTGCAGGTTTTTTTTCCCTCGAGAGACGGAGTTTTTTCCACAGCGCAGGAGCTCGGCGCGTTTTAGAGGGGGGTCGGGGCTGGAAAAGGGGCGCTTTGGGGCTTT
>NW_010546042.1:3977-25782 GCF_000687285.1 Phaethon lepturus | reverse complement strand
GATCTTTTCTTACAGTGGGAGGGACTTAGTTGCTCCAATCCCCATTTTGCAGTCCGTCTACCTGAGAGGTGTGGGAAGAGAGGTTGCTCTCCATATCCAAACGTCTTCTATCCAAAGGCTTCAGATCTGCCAGTCTTGCTCATTTTGGAGGGGTGGGGGGATACGCTGTCTTTGACCTTCCATTTCTCGCTGACATACCTGTAGGAGACATTATTATGCCCAGTCCTTCTTGGAGCAGAACTGAAGCCTTTGGATACTTACCTGGAGACCCAGGGCATATCCAGTGTGCACAGGAGAGTGCCTCTATGGCACAAAACTAGATGTCCAAGAGTGTCACACCACACGCACGAGTTCTGGGTCCTGGACAGAGATGTGGTAACCTTAGACTCTAAGCACTGTTTGGGAAGCTAACCCAAACAAGCCAGCAATAGATCTAAAATACTTGAATCTTCTCTCATTAAATAATTTTTGTCATTTTTTGAAAAATAACTTTTGAGTTTTATCAGACTATATGAAGGGAGAAGAGAGCTCTGTGCAGCTGCGGGATTGCTGACCCCCAAAGTCAAAGAGCTGGGGTTTTTCATCTTTTCACTGTTCCTAATCATGTGTCTTCAACCTTATTTTTCTTGTATAATGTCACGTTGTGTGACTGCTCTGATTGGCAGTTGGTGGAGAGACAGCATCAGCATATTTACAAGTTATTTTAAGCTGAAGTCAATTCCCAGTGGTCAGGATGAAGTGTGTTTAGTACGTTAAATGGAAACATTGGCAACTGGAGCAAAAAAAGGCCCCATTTTAAGAAAATTCAATAGTACTTACAAATTATTTCTAAAGTGCAAGTCTCATCCTGTGAGGTGCTGTGTGCTGTCACAGCAACGCTGACAAAGCCAGGAGGACTGGCTTTGACTTTCTGGTTTCCACTTTGAAGATCTGTGTAAAAAAAACAGTTGACCACATTTGAAAGTGATGCAAGACCACTCCATTTTGCAATTCTAGGATTTTGGAGAAAAATGCTAGGGGGATTTATTTTTGTGATCAATAATAGTCAAGTCACTGAGATAAATGCCCCTCTCTAGACATAAATCTGGTGTGTGTCCATTGGATTTGCTGTCCTCTGGGTATTCAAGAGTAACTGAAATTTGAATTTGGCCAAGCAAAATGTTTTTTAGTGGAGCTTTATCTTACTCCTTCCCTTGTACTTCTCCATGCCGGCACAGTTGCGTTGCTACAAGAAATGTTCTGTCTGCATGCTCTGAGTCCTCTTCCTTGTGAACAGATTGTATCTGTACTTTGGTGCCCACCATCCTAGAGCAATACAAGCCCCAGCAGCCTGGGCTTTGCTCCTCTGCAGCCCAATTAGCCCATTGCTGCCTGTCCTGGAAAATGCACAAGAAGGACCCCTGCTTCACATTTTGAAAGGACGTGTGATTGCCTGGAATATGCCTGTTCAGCTTGCGCAACTCCTCTTTGACCCGGAGCCTCTGCTTTCTTCAGTGCCTTGGCAGAAAGCTGTAGCAGCAGAGGAGTGGGCACAGCATAACATTATGGCAAGAGAGGCACTGGCCAGCCTCACGGGCCACTTGGCTTGTCTCTCCTTCCTGTTTCTTTCTTTAGAGTTCCTATGAATTCATTTCTATGCACATGACAAATCCCCCAGAAAACTGGGCGATCCTGAGAAATCACCAATTCTTTGCCTGAATAACAGCCCCAGTGCAAAGGCAGAGGGACCCCTGGGGGAAGAAACTTTTCAAAATATGCCTTTGTCAGAGCGAGACAGGGATACTTTTTTGGGACACTCTCATTCTCCCAGCAATGGCTGGGTGTAAGAGGAGGTCTGCTAGCCTGCAGCCTCTACTGCAGAGGCTATTCGGTGCTCAGCTGATTAGGTTGCCTGCGGATGGAGGCAACATGGGTGCTTCTTCTCCAGGTCATCTGAGGGTGAGCTGTTTTTTTGCCAGAGAGCCACAAGCAGCTTTCAGGAGTGCAGCCATTCCTGAGTGCTGGCTCTGCCGCAGGGGTGTGGAGGAGGAAAGCTTGTTAGCTCAGCCCCTGAGCCGTGGTGTGTGTTTGAAGGGCAAGGCAGTGGTTCGTCATGAGGACATGGTGCAAGGCAATAGCTGGGGCCTGGAAAACCCAGCCCCGGTCCTGGACCTGGTCTCTACATCTCCTTGGATGAGATGCAGCTCCCTCTCCATGTAGAACTGGGATGAGGGCACCCATCTCCCTGTGAGCCACAGCGGCCAAGTGAGAAGTGTCCACAGACACCTTGGATCTGCTCTGCTACAGCCTGTCTTCTCTGTGTGTCCCTCCTGCTTTTGGGACACGTTGAATACAGTCATATCACAGGAGAGGATTCAGTGTTGGGGTGTGCTGATGGACAACCATGTCCCACCAGGTCCCAGTGCCTGACAGGGTCTCCTGCCTCCCTGCCTTGTCTATGACAGGAAGACAGCTGAATGTCACAGGCTAGCAAGCCCAAAATTTCAAGTAGGGGCCACCAGGTCCCTGGAGAACTGGTGAAAATTAGGAAATGGAACAGGGCACCAAGAGGTGCTTGCCCACAATCAGCAGACACAGCAGTGATTTGCACGTTGTTACAACTCCAGCCCAGCAATCTCATCTTGGCCCAGTGCTGTCCCTCAGCTCGCAGTCCTGGCACACAGAGGAATGAGAAGGGGAGGATGAGAGTGCAGGTCCTGATGTGGGGCAGATGGAAGAGGTGTCACTAATATGAGGGAAGGGACGAGGAGCTGGATCATGGTGTGAGCAAGGACGAGCAGGTATCCCTGAGGTGTGAACCTCATAAGGTTCAGCAAGGCCAAAGGCAGGGTCCTGCACCTGGGTCGGGGCAACCCCCGGCATTAATGCAGATTGGGGGATGAAGGGATGGAGAGCAGCTCTGCCCAGAAGGACTTCGGGGTACTGGTGGATGAAAAGCTGGACATGAGCCAGCAATATGTGCTCACAACCCAGAAGGCCAACTATATCCTGGGCTGCATCAAAAGAAGTGTGGTCAGCAGGTCAAGGGAGAGGATTCTGCCCCTCTGCTCTGCTCTGCCCTGGTCAGACCCCACCTGGAGTCCTGCATCCAACTCTGGAGCCCTCAGCACAGGAAAGACATGGACCTGTTGGAGCAGGTCCAGAGTAGGCCACAACAATGATCAGAGGGCTGGAGCACTTCTGCTGTGAGGACAGGCTGAGAGAGTTGGGGTTGTTCAGCCTGGAGAGGAGAAGGCTCCAGGGAGACCTTATTGCAGCCTTTCAATACTTAAAGGGGGCTTAGAAGAAAGATGGGAACAGACTTTTTAGCAAGGCCTGTAACGGTAAGACAAGGGGTAATGGTTATAAACTTAAAGAGGGTAGATTCAGACTAGGTATAAGGAATAAATTTTTGACAATGAGGGTGGTGAAACCCTGGCCCAGGTTGCCCAGAGAGGTGGTAGATGCCTCATCCCTGGAAATATTCCAGGTCAGATTGGACGGGGCTCTGAGCCACCTGATCTAGTTGAAGATGTCCCTGCTCACTGCAGATGGGGTGGACTAGATGGCCTTAAAAGGTCCCTTCCAACCCAAAGATTCTATGGTTCTATGATCACCCAGGTGTCCTGGCCAGCAAAGCACACAATACCCTGGGACACAGGTGAGCAGCTCCCTCTTGGCTCTACACCTCCACAGGGCTTGGTTTGGACTGCCTTTGTGCTGGTTGTGCAATTTAGGTAGAAATGTATAACTAATTCTCTCCAGCTCATGGCTGTGCAGTGTCCTGTGCACCTGAGGATTCACTCAGCAGGGATGGCAAATGGGACACTGGTCTTCATTTGCAAGACCCATCCAAGTCATGTTTTTGCATTGCCTCACTGAACCCAGCAATGACCCAGATGTTGGAGAAGGTGGGCTTTTACTTTTCTTCAAGCTCTTCAGCTTTTCCTTGCTTATGATATTACATACTTTGTCCCCGGGCACTGTATGGGCACTCAGGGGCAGCGTCCGTCGTTGCAGAGACTGGTAGTATTTGCTGCAGTGACAAAGGTAGGAAACCTGGCATGACATGGAATAGGAAGAGATGCAGCTACAAGGGCCAGAGGAACAGCTTGAGATTTGGCACATCCGTGTAACTCCTCCTGAGCTGCTACCGGAGCCTGACACGGCCTTCCCCAAACAGCCATCCTGGGTTCGCAAGGGCTGAGGCTGCCAGCAGAGACACAGAGGGCAGCTCCCTGCCTGAGAGATTGTGTCTGTCCTGTTATAAAACACATCCCAAATGCATTGCTATAAAAAGCCCTTTGCTTGCAGACTTCGCCTGCATGTTTCCTGACACTGGGTGTGTCGATCTACAGACTCCATGCCCCTGCACGTCCTGATCAAAACCATCGTGCTGGTCCAGCCCTGATTTGCGCTCGTGCCACCTACCAGCCTACTCCAAAAGAAAGGAAAGAGACACACCTGTGCCGGCAGGCAGGCCAAATAAATGGCCCTTGCTCAAATTAATTTGATGGGCTCAATGGGGAATTGTTTAAATGAGAGAAGGGAGGGAATCGCTGGTGAATAAAATGTCTTGCTGCTCACAGTGATGGACCTGACACAAAAGGATTATTTTTATCCTGTGGAGAAAGGGAAGAGAAGAGCCCTGCGAAGCAGAGGAGAAGAGGGGCTGCCTTACAGTCCCGCTGGCTGGGGGAGATGCAGTGATGGCTGCAATCAAAGCAGCTCCAAGGTTCTCCTGGAGGGAAGCTGTTACGCTCCAATTCACTGACTGTTTCTGTGAGATGGGATGCCAGACACCGACTGTATGAGGCTGTCTTTGGGCAAACTCCCCCTGCTCTCCCATGTCCCACCAGGGAGCAGCCTGTGATACTACTGCTGCCAATCTGGGGGGCATCTGAGCTCCTCACCCGCCACGGGGGCCTGGTCAGTGCGGAGACCTGTGCACTGCCTGGGCAGTGTTGTGTTTCCCACCTCCAGCCCACTGGGCTGAAATCTCCTTCTCATTATCCCTCAGACCACCTCCCATGAGCTGTGCCCTTGCTGCATGGTGTCCTATGGGTGCAGCTTTCCCACTGCCCTCCCGGACACAGAGGGATCCTTTCACGTGCCTAGCCATGACATTCCAATTTCTCTGTGGTGGCACAGCTGACTGTTTCACAGCATCACAGAAGTGCCAGGTCCTATCCAGGTGATTATCCCTCTAACCCCAACCCTGATGGCAGAACACTCCCTCCCCATAATCCTGTATTTGTACAAGGAATTGTCCCTGCTCACTCACAATATCTTGCATTTGTCTCTGTTAAATCACATAAAGGTTTTCCAGGTCACACCTCTGATCCAGCAACGTAATTTCAGATTCCAGTCCTGCCTTCCTGGACACCTGCAGCCTTCCCATCTGTCCCAGTGTCCAAGCACTAACAGAAACACTGACCAGACCCCCTCCAGACCGTGGAGCCATGAGCATTGCACACAACTCTATGCTGACAGCTCTGGGTACAGCTATTCAGCTGGATCTTACCACCTTCTACCCGCTTAATATAGATCTTTTGCCTCACTTGAGGATCAGAATATCAAGGCAGGCAATGGCAAAGTCTTCCTGAGGTCGAGATTAATGACTTCTGTGTCTTTGCTGTCCACAAGGTCTATTATCTTGTTGCAAAAATAAATCAGATGATGGATTCAGCATGGCTTCTTTGGTACAAGTCCATGTTAGCTGTGATGCATCTCCTTGCAGGCTCTTACAAGTTGTTGGCTTGTTCCACTCTTCTTCTGAAAAGTGAGGTTAAACTGAAGGATCTCTGATTCTCTTTTTTTAGGATAGTTACAGCATTTATCTTTTTCAGCTTTCTGATCCCTGTAATCCTCTGAAATACCCCAAGATAAATGCTTCAGATTAAGGCTGTTAGTTCCAGCCCATGAGAAAACAGCTGCTTTCCTGAGGGGCTAGGGATGTTGTAGCCAGGATGGTCTCAAACATCATAAGCAAGCCAAAGCATGTGGATACAGATAACACCCTTTATTAGGCAAACAAATATATCTGGGAAGAAAAGAGAAGTACATGTGCCCTAAAGCTTTTTTTTTTATTCTCCAGATATATATTACTTGAGCTAATAAAAAGTATTGTGTTTTTCTGCCAGCCCGTGCTGAATGAATACATGCTAATCCATGCCTTGCTCAGCCGGAGCAGACATCTCCCCACTTGTTTGCTGGCATTGGCTGTGATACCCTGAGGATTGGGGATTGCAGGAAAGGGGAAAGGTGCCTTCCTGGGAGCACAGAGGGATCATGGATGGGAGCACTGCTCAGTCTCTGCTTTCTTATTTGTTTGCCCCCTCTGACTTTCTGATGATTATATTGACTTGCTGCCAGAGGTCAGGCACAGAAATCAGAATGACCAGAAAATGCTTTTGCAAATACAGCTGTGAGAGTGGAGGATACTCATCCCTCTCCAGGAGGAGGCCTCCTGCTTTGATCTGCACTGAAGGAACCTGCTAAGCCAGGAGAAGAAACTCAAAGGCTCTCATTTTATCTGGCCTGGGCAACCAAAGAGCATCCAGTGGGAGTACAGGACATTAATAATTCAGTGTCTTTTAATGTCATTTTAAAAAAAGCGCGCCAGGCTTTGCTGCACAGTTGGAGTTTGTAACACAGCAGAGCAAAAGGCTGATGGATTGGGTTTCAATTACTACTGCTTGTTCAAGAAGAAAAGCTGTGCTATGAAAACACTGCAGCCCGAAGGGCTCCTGCAGCCTGGGGGCTGGGAAACTTGGGCTGCAAAAGGAAAAGGGAAGCCCAGCCTGAGAAACCTCTGTTCATCCCGTGCCACAAGGCCAAAGGCAGGGCTATGGGGTGCCCTGCCTCACAGGGTTTCCCAGCCTAAAGCACCAGCAAAGGAGAGGGGTCTGAGTCCTCCTCCCACAATAGGGAGAGCCTGGGATAGCTCAGATGTGTAGGGAAATTTCCTTCTTCAGGGTGTTTGTAACCTGCTCATAGCCAGTGATGTGCTTCCAGGCATGATTTTTTAGAAGCTGGTGCTGTAGACAAGGTCTTCTGAAATCAGTCAGATCTTCCTTTCAAGTCAAGGTTAGTCTGAGCTGTAACTCAGAAAAGCAACAAGAAAACGGGACACCACCATTGCCTACCTGCAAAGCAAGAAAGAGGGCTTGGCAGAGGAAGCTCTAGCCCTCAGTTCCCTTAGCTCTGAAATAGTCATAACAGTCATGGTCACAGGCTGAGCAGGGTTCCTCTCTATCCCTGCCCCTTACCCAGCTTGGAGTCACTGGCGGGCTTGTTGGAGAACGTACAGCCTGTGTCCCCATGCTTTACAGTGCTTCCCAATGACAGTTTTTGCTTTCTGCAGGCTGCAGTGAAACCACTGACTATACCTTGTCCCTGCTCCTCCCTGCGAGTGAGTAAGCCCCGAGTTAGTAAAAGGCTTGTATGGACTGGGCTGAAAGGTGTTACAGAAGTGCCACACATTACATGATGTGGTTGAGGGAATTAAAGGAAACAAACATTGCAATTGAGCTGCTTCAGAAAGAATTTGTCTATCAACGTGAGACCTCTTAAACACTACCATGCTCCCTATGCACTTACTATTCCGTGGGCTTTCAACTTGGCTTGGCAAACGCTGTCTGACTTAGGCCTGTGACAAACCTATTGTAAGATAATATTTGTAGCCTGAAAGAATGGTTCAACGTGGATTTTCTCTTAAAAATAAATGGTCTGTTTAAAAGAAAAAACACTACACAAAACCTGCATGTATTCAGCTAAAAGTAGCTGGGACCAGCAGATCTTTAAAGGTAACTGTAGGTGGGGGTCTCTGCCTGATAGAGATGTAGCAGGGTATTTTTGTGACCCAGCTCCTGTTGATAGTGCTGTCAGTGTCAGATCTGAGTGTTGCTGCTGAGTAAATAGCGCTGGCAGCAAGACGGTCTCAGAGGCCCACACACATGACTCGGTACCACCGTGTTGTTTTAGCAATGTCCATCAGAGCACAACCAGAAGCAAGGTGGCATGGGGTGGGTATAAATCCCACGCAAACCACCCTCACTGTTCTGGGACTGCATCCTGGAACTGGAGATGCTGAAAGAGGCTTGAAGGTTGTAAAGGAAAGCATGAACTCCCAGCGTGACATTGAAACACCGAGTCAAACACGTAGTCTGGCTGCCTCACTGGGGTAATTCAGAGCAGGAGTGAAACCAGGCCCCGTGTTTGGGAGTGGTATTAGGAAATCTGTTGCCAGCTGTAGTGCACACATCCAGGGTTGACACTTCAGTGAAGGTGATTGATTGATTGACAAAAAATGCAGACTAGGTCTGGAAAGAGCAAGAGGGTTGATCTAAGGTCTGGGAAACATAACTTCAAGGAGCTTTTTAGAACCTCACAAATAAATTAAGCCATAACTTGATCTCAGCGTAAAATCATCTGCATGGGAAGGGATTCACAATGGTGGAAGGCTCTTTAAATTAGGAGAAAGAGATATAATGGGGTTTAGCAGCTGACCAAGTATTGCATAAAATATGCACACATATTTAGTGTGGCACTAGCTTGTCTGCATCCCTCAAAACTCCTTTAGGTCAAAACTTGTCTTTTAGTGAAAGATGTGCTTTAGCTCCAAGAGGAGTCATTGGTGTGATGAGTTTATTGACTGAGGCTGTGTGACTCGTAACAGTTATTTCTGGGCTTAAAATCTATTACATCTACTTCTGCTTTTGATCTTCTTGAAATGATCAGGGATTGACAGGCAGCATTATACAGAGAGATTAACAGTTTTTATAAAGAGGTAATCACAGCTTGGAACAGGGCAGGTAGCTGTATATGAAGAGATTTACAGACTCCTGAACTCTTCAGTTCTCTTGATTCTGGCTTTTTTATTAGCTCATGTGTTAAACAATTAAACTGTAAGCACTCAGAGACAACAAGGTGTTACAATAACAGCAAGCATGGGTTGACATTAAGTCAATGTTATCCCTTTTCTGCCATTGAAATAAGCCTAGTGGGAAAAGATAAACTTGCCCCACATGCCTGGGATCATATAAGCTGCCCTGTTACGTCAGGTTGGAGCTTTCCCACTTGTCAGTAAGCATGGGGAAACAGTCCTTACTTTCTGACCCCCATGGTGCCACCTGTCATGGACTCTTAGCCCAGCTTTGTCTGTGGTCCTCTAGCCATCTGCCTCAGGCTCCTGTTTTCCATGGGTTTTCTGCAGTGCTTCCTGTCTGACATTTTTCACTGTGAGTCCTTCTTCCTCTCTCTACCCCTCTAAGACCAACATTCAAACCAGTCTGTACAGCTTCCTCAACCTTTGGATGCCCTGTGAGGAGGGTGCTGGGGAGCTTGTTTCCTCCTACAGCGTGCCAGGATTCCCCAGGGGCTGGGAATCATGCCGTTGAAAGCTGGATTGCCCTGCACCAGTCCTGACACTATGAGCAATATATGGTTAAGAGACTATTTCCTTAGAAATACTGTCTGCAATAAGAACACAACAACAGAGTAGGGTAGAACTGCAGAACTTATCCTTCAGTTTACACTTTGTGGTGAAGAACATCCTGGGATTGGAGAGCCATGGGCATGTTCAGGCTGGAAGGGATGTTGGGAGGCCTCTAGTTCAACCTCCAGTTCAAAGTAGGATCAGCCCTGAGATTAGACAAGGTTGCTCAGGGCTGAGGCTTATCTTGAAAACCTCCAAGGCTGGAGATCCCACAGCCTCTTTGGAGCCCTGTTCCAGTGGCTGACTGTCACTGTGGAGAAAAACTTTTTTATGTCATGTTGAATCCTTCCCTGTTGCAGTTTATGGCTGCTGTGCCTCATTCTCCTGGTGTGCAACTCTGTAAAGAGCCCATCTCTGTCTTCTTGATATCCTCCTCTTGGATGCTGACAGGTTCCTGTTAGGTCAGCCAAAACCATCTCTTCCTCAGGCTGAACAAGCCCAGCACCCTTAGTGTCTCTTCAGTGCAAATCCTCCAGTCCTCAACAATCTTGGTAGTCTCTGCTGGACTCAGTTTGGTTTATCCATGTCTTAGTGCAACCCTTAAAATACCTTCTGCCTCTTTTTCCATAGGTGAAACCAGAACCCACTTATCCATTAGCTGAAAATGAAGACTTTTTACAGTCTGTTTTTCATCACCAGGGGCAGAGAACAGAAGCACTGAGCCAGCACAGCCATCATCTCCTTACCATACTCCTTTTCTCCCTAGAAAGCTCCTTTCCTTTTTTCCAGCGACTGAGGACATGGCAGCACATAGCACGAGGGGCAGGAGGTGAGAGAGGTTCACCCTCTTCACTTCTTCCCACCTCCCAAAGCTTCTTTCATTAACACTCACCTAGCATTTCTTAATTAGCACATTCTGGCTTGGAGCTGCCTGCCCATGTTGCAGCCTTCTGGAGAAAATTTGCTGAAGCTTTATGTATTGTATAACAGGACATATCAAACACTTAGGCTTCTTACTAGGTTGACAGCTACCCTTATGCCATAGCATCGCACAGGCATTGAGTGTGGTTCTCACTCTCAACCTCAATAGACATCTTTGGCTTTACCTGTCTCTCCTGAGGAAACCTTCTCCTCTGGTCGTGTACTTGCCTTTCTTCAGGCTTTTGATGCCAATCCACATGACAAGTGCATGGCTGAACTAAGCCAGGAGATTGCAAAGATACACCAGAAGTGAGAAGAGCAACAGGCTGAAAAATCACCCTGAAAGAGCAGTTATCAGTGGGATAACTGGGATGATATCTCAGAGCAGTCTGCAGATTTATTTTAGGGGGTTGGTTGGTGTCCTCACTGGCATTTCAAATTTCCCATTCATTCCTTGGATGATCTAGCAGAGATTCCACTTACAAAGTCTTGAGGGGGTCTGGTGACATGAAGGGTCACAAGAACTTTGAAAGACTTTGCATGAGATCTCCACATGACCTTGAAACATTGGAGACATGGACGTAAATCAAGGAGATGAATTCAGTGAAGGCCTACACAAAGTACCAAAAACTAGCCAGTGCTAGTCTCAGCTGTGCTTGATCCTGTTTCAGTGCAGAGCCCAGATCAAGTTCCTGCAGTCCAAGGACTCAGAATTACGGTAATGAGCCCAGCCTGTTCAGTAATCCCATGCCTGCAACATGGTGTGATTTCAGCGGGGAGTGAGTTGAGGGTTTGTCTCATGTTGTGTTCACCACAATAGCAATCCAAGTCCCAGGTGGTCTTATAGGAAACATTGCATTTTTCTGTGGTTAAATCAGGGGTTGCTGGAATAAATCAGCTCTGTTACAGGTTCTTTGCTGCTCTCACTGGATTTTTGTCTCATTTACAGGTGGTTGCTGGGGAAGTTAAATTGCAAACAATAACCATTCACAATTATCCAAGCTTCTTAAGGATTTTACAGGCTAGGGAGAATCTGGCAGTATTTCCCCAGTTACCTGCTTCTCACCTTTGGAGCAATTGCAGCTCTCACTTAGGGATTTTATGCATCTTTATGGCAAAAAGGGTGTTAATGAAAGTATAATTACTGGAATTAAATTTGGATTTAATTTTCTGAGCACAAGTGACCCCTTTCTGTCTTTCTTTTGTTTCCTGCTTGGTTGCCAGCTGTGAAAATAATCTCTTTTCAGGATTGTTCTTGCTGCTGAGGCACTTGCGCAGTGCCGGGCACGCAGCAGCACAATGGGCTCATCCCCTGCTGGGCTGCATTTCATCCAACTCTCAGTTAATGCCGAGCACTCCCCTTCAGTGAGGGAGAAGAGCATGATCAGCAAAGTGCCTGGAGAAGCCACCATGACTTGGCATTCATGGTGGCTGCATCTCACAGCACTTTACACATGGTATCTATATGGTCAAGTGTTTTGTGGGAGAAGCACTGGGATATAGAGAGGTAAGGCAACATTATTTCTACAAAGCGATTGCTTCCACCATTCCTCTAGGTCATTTTAGGCATCTCCTCTGAGCTGGTGGAGAAGAACCATTCTGGAGCACAAGTCTTATGCCTGGAGCACAAGTCTTATGAGGAGCGGCTGAGGGAACTGGGGTTGTTTAGTCTGGAGAAGAGGAGGCTGAGAGGAGACCTTATCGCTCTATACAACTACCTGAAAGGGGGTTGTGGCGATGAGGGTGTTGGCCTCTTCTCCCAAGTAACTAGTGATAGGACAAGAGGAAATGGCTTCAAGTTGCGCCAGGGGAGGTTTAGATTGGATATTAGGAAAAATTTCTTCACTGAGAGGGTGGTCAGGCATTGGAACAGGCTGCCCAGGGAGGTGGTGGAGTCACCATCTCTGGAAGTGTTCAAGAAACATGTGGATGTGGCGCTTCAGGACATGGTCTAGGGGACATGGTGGTGCTGGATTAATGGTTGGACTTGATGATCTTGAAGGTCCTTTCCAACCTAGTGTTTCTGTGATTCTGTGATTCATTTATCATCTTAAAGACTCTCAAAACATCACCAGGTTCTTGATCAGTCTTTAATAATTCCTCCCAGACCTGCAGCCTCACAACACATCTGGCTTTCAGGGAGGTCCTCACATCAGGACAACACCAGGAGGATCCATGGATGGGCTCAGATTAGAACAGAAACAGGAGAGCCTGTCAAGAAGTGACTCCTCCTGGCATGATGATCTGACCATGTTGGGGGAATCTGCAGTCAAAACTGGTATCCAGATGTGACAAGGTCTCTGCCATCTCCACCAAGAATGTACCTCCTCCAAGCGCCCTCCAGGACAAATGTTGCCTGTTTGCCTGGCAGCATTGCCCCAGCCATGTCCCTCTGTCCCAGCTCCAGCAACACAAAGAGCAAGGTGAGGATCAGGCCATGTTTGCTGGTGTGTTGAGGCTTTCAACGTCAGTAAGGTGACAGGCCTTGTAGCACTGTTGTTCTCCTAAAATAGCGGATCTGTCAACTTAGTGTTAGGCATGTGCATCAGCTTCAGTTAAGCTCTGCTAACAGGTTCCCTCTAGTCCTTAAATCAGCAATTAACTGTCGGATAGTTGCTTCTGCCAGCTTGGCCACAGTCTTGCTGAAGCTGTCAGCTGCTGGTTAACCTTGTTCTGTCTTTGGTATTGGTGGGAATTCCTGAGCAATGGAGAGGTTATCTTGGGAAGTGCTTACTTTAAGGACCTTAATGACTTCTATGTTGTATTCTTCCCAGCCTGCCTTTATTTTGCAATACTCTGTTGCAAAAAAACTCCATTAGTTTCAGCAGCCAGCTGAGCAGATGGGTTTAACTGGTCTATGGCACTGAAGTAATTACATTTTGGTACAACAGAGACAGCAGCAAACATGTAAAATTAATTCAGGTGCAGCATCCTGGTCAGTGACTCAAAGCAAAGAGCAGTTTAGGGAGTCCACCCCTGGCCACACTGTGACTGTGCTGTTGGCAGCATGGACAATCGCTAGGAATATATCCCTCTGATTTTCATAGATGATGTTGGAGTGGCTTTTCCCATGGTCAGTTCCTTCTTCAGATATATATTAGCATCAGAGAGATTGATTACTGCTCGTATCTCACTTCTATTTCTGTTATAATTAAAACAGCAATATATGCATGAAGCAATTAGCTTTTAATAATGCTTTCCTAAGCAGGATGTCAAGGAGCTTAGTACAAAGCCTTGGGCTGGAGCCAGATCAGCATCTTAAGACTGGATTGTCATTAAAATTACTGCGTCCCACCTGGACAGCTTACCCGAACACAGGTTCCAGATCCGCTTTTTGGTCAGAATGCACTTCATCTTTGTTTGCAGACAGGGCACAGAAGATCCCATGCTCCTGGGTAGCAGGGCCAGAGCGAGACACAGGTAGGGACAGGTCACTGGTGCATGTGGAATCTGGGCCTGCTGGTGGGACAGGAGTATCCCCAGCTGCAGCCCCATCCCCATCACGGTATGCCAGCAAGATGATACTCAGGTCTGCCTTGGGCTGCTTCCCGCAGAGCAGTTGTTGATGAAGTCAGGGCAGAACTGCTCACTGCTTGCAGCGTCTCCCAGAAGGAAGCGAGGTGCTCCACGGGTGCCGGTGCCCCTAAGGACCGCTCCCTGAGCTGTGGGTTGTGTGTGCTCAGAGAGGAGATGTCCCAACAGGCAGCAACAAGCATCCTCCACCAAGGAGCACTGTGCCAAGCCCATCTTCAGGAGAGGATTGACACTAGCCTAGCTGCTAACCAGGAGCTCCCAGCACAAAGGGGCACTGTGGTGGGTTACAGCTGAGCCTTGTTTGTGGGGCAGGAAGGGATTTCTCAGCTGCTGTAACAAGGTTGGAGAAGCAACAGCTCTAGCAGCAGGATTTCTCATGCTCATCCCATGTCCAGCCTTTCACTGACCCCTTTTAAGCCCTAATTTGCATGCTGCAGCGTAACTCAGTCGTAGCTGATGCGATTTAGCGTGACGCCCCACATAGTCCAGACTAATAGTGTATCTGGCTTCCAGGCCTGCCAGTGTTTGTGCGGCGTTTGTCATTTGCCTGGCTGTTTCCTGTGCAGCAGGTGGAGAGAAGCTGTGCAAGTCATTTAATTTGTGGCAAATGGGAGACACGGTCTGAAATAAACAGGATGCACTTCAGTGAGGATGGAAGCAAAGTAGGAGGAGAGGGAAAGGAGATGGGAATAATCAACTGAGGAAGTGAACAGAAAAAGATCTCACTTGCCAGCAGTGCCCTGCCGTAGCAGGGGTGTTGTGCTGGAGTGCACAGGCAGGAGTGGGGCGAGCAGACACGTGAGCTGATCCCGCTGCACCGCTTCACCGTGCAAAGGCCTCCGCTCCAATTTGGGGTACCGGGCTTGAAGGATGTGAGGAGCAGGAGAGCAGCAAGGACAATGCGGCCAGCTGAGAGGCTGGAAACAGGGACATGCAGAGAGCTGTGCACCCCTAAAGAGGCCTGGGCTGGCAGGGTAAGGAAGGCAGTGCTCTGAGGTTCTAAGATGGCAACAAAAGGCTTAGGGAAAGGGTTTCAGTGGGTGTGAGCGGGACATGCTGACAGCCATCATTAGGAGATGGGTTGGCAGCACTGTCCCTGGGGGTTTTCAAAAGAAAAGGCAGTGCAGGTGATGGGAGCAGAGCGTGACAATCCACTGCTCAGGGCACGTTGTGCTGGGCACCCCCAGGACTGGGTCAAGTGCTGGGCAAACACCTGTCAGAAGCAATTTAAAAGTAGCTGCTCCCACCATCGACCAGAGTGGACTAGTGGACTAACCCTCCTAGCCCTGCTCCAAGTGACACTGTGATTTAAATGAAACTTACACACAAGAATGTGTTGCCAAGATGACCCAATTGTTCACGTGGTTGAAATATCTAGTGCTATATCTGGAGCACCCCTGAGTTCAAGTGCAGTCGTGGAGAGCAGGACAGAGGGAGAGGGCACTGTGGCCTGACATTAGATTGCAGACTGAGCTCTTTCAGTAATCAGAACAGTATCAGTTGTAATACATCTTCCATGCCATTAGCATTTAATGTTATTAAATATGGGGCATCTGTGAGTGAAGACATTTATTTTCACTTCTATTTATAGCAAAACTCAGTTTCCAGTGTACTTGTATTTATCCAGAGTGAAGTATATTCACACACTTTCATGTTAGTAGCAAACAAGAATACAATTTCCTATGCAAATATTTTTATGAGCTGTATTAAATACTTGGCATGACGTTTTAAAGAATGTGCCATATTAAGGGAGAAACAGCAGCTGGACTTTTAAAGGCAGTTAAAAGGAGATTGCAGGGATATATATGTGTATGTATATTAACAGTGGTGGCCAGAGAAAGAGGAATTGGGAAAATTGCAACTTTTAAAAATATACTGTTCATAAAACCGCAAATGATGTCTCATGAGATGCTATGCTTTATGAGATAACAACAGTACCAAAGTATTGCAGGAGCTGCATATTTGCATCAGTGTTTGCTTGCTTTTATTAAACTGTGATCCGTAACAGCTTACTGAGCTGACATGCAAAAATGCTGAAGTAAGGCTGAAGAAAAAAAAAAAAAAAAAAAAAAAAGAGATGCTGAGTGATAAAGAAATGTTGCTGGGTGGCTGATGGTGCTACCTGCCAGCTGGCATCAAGGGCTACAGTTTAAGACTGCTGGGGTCCCTGCACACTGCAGGGCATCTCTTTGATTTTGCCCCTTTGGATGGGTTTGATGTACATGTCTGTGGGTGCTCTGTCTGCCCAACCCTCTCACTGCAGGGCTGCCAGCCCGAATAAAGAGGTGCTGCAGATGTGGCTTCTTGTGGTAGGCACAAGAGCCAGGGAAGCCTGGGCATCATTGGGATTGTTTAGGTTGCATTGAGGTTTGGTGTCTCGGTTTCACTGGAATTGCAGCAATATTTGAAGTTGAGCTAGAAACCAAGGTATCTCCTGTCTAGCAGTTTGTATGGACAATCTCAACTAAAACGCACGTCTTGCTTCCTTCCTCCCCAGTGCTTGGGTCTGAGAGATCCCACAGCTAAAACATCGGGCACTAATGCCCCCACCAGCCTTTCCATCCAATGCCATTATAACACACAGCTTGTGGGCAGGCTTTGGGGAATGGGGCTTCCCACTGAGTGGTGCTAAGAGCTAATTAAAGTAATCCATCCCACCCAGAAGAGCCCAATGGCACTGCAGAAAGTCTGAACCCAGTAGGGTTGGATCCAGGGTTTGAGGGCGGTGGGGCATGCACTGCCTGTCCTCCAGTGAGGTGAAGAAAAGGGCATCCTGTCCCTCTGTCCTTATCCCAGCAGTCGGATGCACTACCAGGACCCCCTGGGCTGGAGGCAAAAGCTTTTGGGCTTTCCCCTCCAGCCCTTTCACGAAGACTCTGCAGGTCAGGGGAGGGTAATTATCTTGCACACTGAGCACACAATGATTTTTCTCAGCGCTTAGCACTAAATCTGTCAACTGATATGACTGAAAATCTTTTCCATGCACCTTGTGAGAAGTTTATCATCTCACCAGGCTGCTCTGTTCGAGGCAGCTGCTGTTGGCTTGTCTCAGTGACCGAGGGTAACGATGCCCGAAGGCAAAGCTGTTCTCCATCTCACACACATACGCATACTACTCAGTTAAGAGTGTGGCCAAATTGTCCCCAGGGCTGGCAAAACTCAGTGTGACCTCTTGAAGGAGCAGAGAGCCTACTTCTGATGCTTCTTAATCACAGCATCTGTGCAGGGCAGAATTGAGGGTATTTGCTCATTTGGCCTTTTTCAGGCTATAATGTCTTTGGATAACTTTAACATTTATCCTTCACTTTAAAGATTTTTTTTTTGGTCATACGTTAACTGAGGAGCATGACCACATGCCTGTTTTGAACCCGTAAGTGTCAGATATAGAAAAGGCGGAAGACTGACTGTTTTAAATGGTTTTGGTGGGTTTCTGTGGCTGGTACTGGGATAAATTCAGAAGGACTTAACAAGTCATTGTACTGCCCAGTTCGGAGGAGCTGTGGGGACTGCCACAGGACCTATCTGTGCTCAGCTTGGCTTTGCTCACTGAAGTTTTCATGCATGGTTGCTAAATGTGGTCTTCTTATGACTATATTTAGGTGCCTAAATTAGTGGTGTGTAAGAGACGTTGCTCATGGCTCTGCAGTCAGCAAGGACAGGGAACGTTCAGCATGACTGAAAGCCAAATCGCTTTGTCAGTGGCCCAAGCAGAAGATCTCAGTGCTAAGCCTTTCTTAGCCCTTAAATGAGCCTGGTCTTGCCTGTCCTGCACCCCATGGTGCCCACCAGCACCCTCCTCATGCTCCCCTGGGCCCAGGGCCGCTGAGGCCATGCTCTGCACTGTAGTCACTGTGAGATGGTCTATGCTGTTTAGCAGCTTCCCGGGCTCAGACAGGGTATATGGCTGGATCAGACCAGCTAGCAAGTCCTTTCAGAGGACATTGTTGATGCTTCATTAAACCCTGTTAGCACAACTTGCCACAACGTGCTTCAGAGGCTCACTGATTAGTTTAGCTCCTTGATGAGGGTCAGTAGAAATTGCAACACAGCTCCAAGCAGCACGAAAGCAAAAGCCTAACTCCTTGACAGCTTTGCCAGCAGCTGCCGAAACCCGCAGGGAAGGGTTTGGCTCCTCCTGTGTGCACATTTTTGCTTGGCCAGAGAACGCTGCAAGGAGGGTGAGCAAGGGCCTCCAGCAGAGCAGACGCAGAGCTGTGATGACGGCTATCCTCCCTTATGGCCATGGATGAGAGTTTGACCTTGCTATTAGCTCTCTGCTGCTATAGAGCCCATCCATTCTGTCAAACAATTTCTCCCCTTTCCCATGGGTGTTTGTATGCCAACCAGCCCTGCGGCATGCTGCAGGCAGGTACCTGCCATTTAGATAGAGGTGACCCCTGCCCACATCCCCCAACTGTCACCCAATTCCCTCTGGTTTATGCCCAATGATACTCTCAGCCCCTTCCTGCATCTTTACTGGCAGATATGTGCTGCTGAGCCACAGGCTGGTGCCAGCACTTTCCTGATTCCAGTGGCTTCACTGGGTACTTCCAGAAGCAAAGGCAGGTCACCTGGGGCCATGAGACCTGCCTGACCTGCTGTGCCTTGGCATGGTCTGATGCAGATGCTAGCAGAGTCCTCTGAGTCAAATGTGTGAGCTGGAGCAAGGAGACGTGCTTGCCCTGAACAGCACAGGTTTTAGCTGAAGCTGGAGGGATGAGCATCTTTGAGGCTAATGATCCTTTGTGTTGCTGAGGCCTGAATGACCCAGCCATCCCCTGGGCTTTTCTGACGGCTTCATTCCCTGCAAGCAGAACATTTCCTGCGTCATTTATTTCCAAACAGTAGCAAAATAAGCCTAAACCTTTATCTCCAGTTTGTCAGCTAATCCGTTTGCAGGCCAGAAGCAATGCTGTCAAATCAGGCTGTGAGTGTGACTCGAGGCTCTCTGTGGTTGATAAGCATGTTGCTGCTGTATGTAAATAGGCTTCTTGAGAGCCCAGAAGTGGTCCTTGCACAGATATCATCTCCAGCTCAGTGTAACTCCAGCTTCACCTGCTATATAACAGCATTGGATTGCAATAGGACCATGATGGGGTAGGTTTTGGAAGGCTTCAGGGCTGCAGGTCATATCACACCCCTCTTGATGCATGTTTGGTTGGTGGCCCAGGGAGTAGCAAGGAAAATTTTGCTGTGTTCATGAAGAAGTTTGAGTTTCCTTTGTCTTCCAAACAGAAATGCTGCAGGGAAGTCTCTTCTTTGCTTTCATTCATTGAATTTGCTGGCATGTTTTGCTAAGGGAGGAGCCCTTACCCTGCTGGTGTCACCTTGACCTACCCCTGAGCAGGCTCAAGGACCAAGAAAAAGTCTCTTCCAGAAGCGATGTACCTCTGAAGTCCTGATGGGCTGTGTGCCCCTTCAAACTGAGGATAAGAAGGATTGGAGTTTTGGGCAGCCTTGCTGGTGGCTTCTCAGAGGTACTCACGCCCTTCAAAATCAGTCTGTAAAAGCTTAAACCGCTTTTGCATGGGAAGCTGGTGTCCTAAGTCACTAGGCTGCTTTGTAAATTGGCCAGATCCTGTCCCAGCTGTGCCCAGGAATCCCACCCTGCCAGGAATGGCAGGGACTGGGACTATCAATGTCATGACGGCAGCAGGGCAGAGCCAGGCCTGTGCCCTTTGGACAGACTCATCAGGGGAAGGGTCACCTCTGCTCCTACGGAAGTTATGGGGACTTTCCTGTCTATGTTCGAGCCAGCATAGTTGACTTCCTCACTACTTTAAAACATAAACATGTTTTGCTTTGTTTAATTGAAACCTTACAGCAGATGTTTTATGATTATTCCACCAATGGGGAAAAAAAAAAAAAAGATGCTGAAAAGTGCCAGCATCACGGCTTTTATGGGAGAGTTTTATTAACTCGGCAGTTTACTGTTCAGCAAGGGAATGAAGACATCAGCCAAGACACAGGGGATGCAGTTAAATGACTCCCATATCCTGGATGTTGAGTTCAGTGTATGCCAGTGTTGGGAGGGCTGGGGGTCCCAGGGGGATGGATCTGGGGTCTTCAAATAACCAGTCTTCATCCTCATCCTCATCCTCATCCGTGTCCTCACCCTGCCCTTGCCCCTGGGGCTACACCTCAGTCATCTTCCACGTCCTGCTTTGCTTCCAGTGTCAGTACTCACCTTTGGGGCTGAGAGCAGTTAGGCATCCTGCAGCAGTTGTGCCCACACTGCCAATAGTGCCAGGAGCCCCATGCCTCCATTTCCCTGGCTGGAGAGCCAGAACAGAGCCCAGGCATAAGGCAAAGGGAGTGTGAGGGCAATGGAGGCCTTGCCCATGAACACAGAAGCAGAGGGACATGTAGAAGGTCTCTTCCCCATCTCATCTCCCAGGGGTCATGCCCTGTCAGCACGGCAGTCTATCCCCACACAGAGCCTTTTCTGCCCCTGCCATGAGCTTTCCTGACACCCCACCACCACTTTCAGCCGAGAGCATTTTGCCTTCCTGCTGGGAACTGTTAACGACAAAATCAATGCAAACGCTGCTGTGAACAGCTCCAGTACCCGTTCAATGAACTCCTCAGGGACAGACCTCCCACGTAAGCTCAACACTGCATCTGTCAGCTCCGTAGGGGGGATGCTCTGCCCCGGCTCCCACTCCGCTCCTGATGAGCTCCATGGATGCGGTATAAGCAGGGGTGCAGGCGGCGGATGGGCTCAGCTACCTGCCAGGTGCCAGAGCCCCATGAGTGCCTTCTCCACACCTGGCTGTGGCATGTGTCAGGAGGGAGAGCCCGTCGGCAGCCGCTTGCGGAGGTGATGCTTCCCCACATCAGGTGTGCTCTGGGAAATTACAACAGCTCTGCTCCGAGAAGGGCTGCTCCTCGGAGACCTGATGCAGGCGAAGCCCCTGGATTTGGAGGAAGCTGCTGTGTGCATCCAAGTGGATGCTGCGGTGCCATGGTGGTACCATCAGCCAGCCTGCAGTGGCCCAGCCAGCTCACATGCACAGGCACCCCGGGAAAAGCAGATGGATGAATAAAGGGAAACTTTCCATTCCAGTGCCCCTGAAAGGACATTATAATTTTCCTTCCCTGTGTCATCCTGCTTGCCTGGTTATGTGGCGTTAAATTAGGGCTCTGGTTCAGTTACGGCTCATTACAGGCTTGCATGTGGCTTTGTTGCAGCTTGCTCAGAAGCACCAGAGGAGCTGAGCCAGTGTGAAAATCGAGGTTTTTAGGGACAGCTTGGTGACTAGGAGCTGAGCTTTGCCTATGGCTGGTGACTTCAACAAGGCTCAGACATAGTTGCCATGGACCTGGTATTACTCCCTGGAGAGCATCAGTCAGGGACCCTCCCTGGCCCTACCAGTGGGGAGAACAAAGGGCTTGAGATGGAGGTAGGTCGATGGGAGATGGCTTCAGCATCTCCTTTTCCCAGATGAGCAAAGCAGTTGCCTCCTTAGCCTGTCCCAAGGACCTGTGTATGGTGCTGTGTGCGACACAGTGTGCCAAAGGGAGTGTTTTGAATGCCATCAGACAGCAAAGCAGCTTTTCTGCAGAAATAGCTAAGTCCTGAAATACCCCAAGCAGCTGTGTTTATCCCAACGCTCTCACTCAGAGAGATGCTCGGCTGTGACGTGGGCTGTTAGTTACAAACATCATTCCCAGTGCCCGGACCAGAGCCATGAAGGGCATCACTCACTTAGCAGTGTTAATACAAACCAGCGCTGTCCTGGCATGCAATCGATGGCCTCGATAAATAAAACCAACCCTGGCTTGTCCCAGCACTTGAGCAAGGAGAAGAGCTGCCTACCTGGGAGCAGAGGGTGCTCAGACACTGTGTGCTGCTCCCTTGGCCTCCTGAGAGCATCCCCATGCAGAGGCCATGCTTTGTGGATGCTGGGAGAAGCTGGCACAGCAGTTTTC
>NW_010546042.1:1886-3961 GCF_000687285.1 Phaethon lepturus | reverse complement strand
TGATGTTCTCCTTTGCTGTGCTACTGTCTTGGGAACCACTGCCACCTCTCCCAAGCCTGCCTGTCAGACTGGGTACCAGCCCTCCCGCTCTCCCATGCTTGTCATCTGCTTTCTGGGGTGCCCAGAGCCACACTGGACACAGAGGAAGTTCCCAGCTCCAGAGCAGGTATGTGCCCAAATCCAGAGCTGGCAGGCTGGCAGAGGGGATGGCTGCAAGCAGAAGGCAGTGCTGAGCAGTCACTAGGTGGTTGCTGTTTTGGAGGAATGCTGCGGGGTAGATGTTCAGCTGCAGAAGGGCTGGGTGAGCTGAAGGCAGGTTGGAGAATTCCTCTGCTGCGGCTGTGTGCACCATATGTATCTGGAGAACCCAAACACGGTTATCACTTTTACAAAGCCCCGAACCTCTGTTGAGAGCAATGCACTGCAGCCCCACCACCGGAGGGGACACTCTGCTCGAAGCATTCAGTGCTGGTGCCCTTAGCAGGGACATTTTCTCCCACCAGGCCTGGAAGCTCCTGCTGACCCCAAGCAAGTACGGACTGACCTGGGCAGGCTTATTTCCTTCATGCTGTGTGATTTCTCCCAAGATGCTGGCAGTTTGCTCTAGCATCTGGGCATCGAGCCCCTGGGAGGCTTGGGACAGTAGGGGGGCTGTGGGAAAGGCTTGTCCTCATTGCCCACGTGAGGTATGCGTCGGGGTTGGCACAGCAGCATGCAAACAAGGCACAGGGACAGGCTGTGCCATGGGAGGTTTGGGGTGTGCCCAGGGACAAAAGAGCCTCAGTGACAAGCTAACGGCCCACCTGGGAGTCACTTATCCCCCCAGGTTAGGGGCTGTCAGCACCCACCTGCCCTCCTGAGGAAACACATTTGGGTGCAAAAGGGCCAATCCTTGCTCCTGTGGCTGCCTCTTCCCAGGAGATGACAGACATGGAATGGGTATGGTGGGACTGTTTTGAGGAGGTTTGGACATCTGCACTACTGCGACTGTCCTGGGAGTCATGCATGCCTGGCACCTCCCCAGGATCTGGGGGGAAAAGCTGGGGAGCTTAAAGGGCTGAGGTAACCTTCCATGCCATTGAGGAGGGTTCAGAGGAGAGAGGCAAAATAGGGTTTGTGTCACTGTGGATCAATAGATCCACTCCCACCCCCACCCAAACCCTTCCTTACTGCCATTCTCCAGCCCATGGGGGCTTTTACACGCCTCATGGCACCCTGGGTTTGAAATACAGGGACAGGCAGGTGCATCTGCCTGTGGATCAGCCCCCAGCAAGGGCTGTGAGCTGGGACACAGCAGCCCAGCAGCCCTCTGCACAAGACCTCTCCCCATCTCCATGGTCCTCCCTGCTCACAGTTTTGCCCCACTTGCTCTCTTTGCAGGAGAAGAAAGGCCAGGAGGTTAAGAAGGGCCCCGAGGTGGAAATTGCAAAGCTGGACAAGCTGCTTAACCTGGTGAGAGAGCCGGAGAGCAAGGCAGGGAAGTGAGCAGGTGGAACGATAGCTCTGCCATGGCCCACCAGCTAAACAAGCCCAGCTTTGACCGCTGGGTGCCTGGGTGGCATACAAGCCACAAGCCCCATGTTGCTTGCTCTTTGCATAGCAGGAACACTTTGCCTCTGTGTCCGGATAAATAAATAGAGGTGCTGGGAGAGCCACGGTGTGCAGTCATCTCTGAGGTCAAGCAGTCTTCACCATGCTCTGTCCCCCAGAGCTGCACAGCCCTCAGCTCTTTCCCACCCTTGGCCATGCTTGCACTGAGAGCCCCATGGCGGGTAGGTGAGGGCTAGTCTCGTCAGCCCTAGGGAAACCTCAGGGCTGCAGCTCGATGACCCACTGTGAGTGGTGGCCAGAGAGACTGAGCACTGGGCTGCAGCCCCACAGCCATTTGTGGGGTCAGCCACACATGAACCCCTGGATTTTGGGGTGACAGCCTAAGCTGGAGGGTGGCTTGTGACCTGGCCTGGTTGCCTATGGCTGTGGGAGAGGGATGTGCCATCACTGCAAACAGGGTATCACAGCCGCTGCCAGCCACCAGCTTCAGGACGCTCACAGCTGCCCTCTTCCCCGTGGGGCTT
>NW_010546042.1:595-1821 GCF_000687285.1 Phaethon lepturus | reverse complement strand
GCTGGGGTTTGCAGAGCCTTCCCACCACTCTGGCACTTTGTGGCAGAGAGATTAACTACTACGTGGCTGTGGTGGCAGTGGGAGCATGGTGGCCTCACCGCATGCTGATGAGCAGAGATGGGCTGTCACCACTGGAGCCTTGCACACAGCTGCTGGGACCAGAGGCGGTCGTTCCACCAGGCAGGGGTGGTGGCAAGGCTCTTCCATCCGCTCAGCTGGCCTGAGTCCCCCACAAGCATCACCGTAACTTAAGGCCATGGCTTGGAAACTCTCTGGTGCCTCTAGCATTGGGGCTGGAGGGTGCTCCCTGCTGACAGCCAAATGCCCCCAGCCCAGGCAGATGTGCTGCAGGCACGAAATACACAGCCAGGTTTCTCACCTGGCATTTAAAAGCCACAGATGGAAACAGACATGATCCCTTCTGTGTCATCACCCAGCAAACCGCCCACAGTTCTGCAGGGACATCAGTCACCAGCCCTGGGGCAGCCACTCCTCAGCGCTGCGGGACAGGCAGGACAGGGGCAGGACACACCGCCTCCCCCACATTTTCCAGGCGCTGGGCAGAGCTCAGAGACACCACCTGGGTCCTATGATCAGTTTATTAGTCTAGTAAAAACACTGCTGTAAAGGGATGTGTTAGCTACACCTGACACGGGGAGGCACCACAGGCTCTGCCAAGCCTGGCCAAGCCTGCGCAGGGACCCTGGCCGGTGTCCCTCCCAGCATAGCCCACTCCTCTGTCCCCTTATTGCAGCATCTGTGCCAGCAGGGACCTTGGCTATTGCTCCGCTCTAGGATTGGCAGAGCAGAGCCCTCCGAAACCCACAACACCTGCAGGCAGGGCGGGGGAAGGCAGCTGCCAGGCTTGGGGACAAGCCAGATCCACTGTGGTCCCCAGGGAGCAACGGGGCTGGACGACCCTACAGTGCTGTTTGGTCAGGCACCCTCATCGCTCCTCATGTCTCCCACCTCCGCAGCGAAAGGCCATCCCAGGCTGCTCTCAGCAGGGATGGGGACACCAAGGAGGGCACCTCTGCTGCCTGCAGGGAGGCCAAACCCCACCAGCTGGCCTTTGGCTGGGAGCAGGCAGAAGGGCAGGCAGGGATGCGCGCCCCATGAGGAGGGCTGTTTACCTGGCAGTGTTGGTGCTAATGCTGGAGAGGACTGAGAGACAGACAGACTAGGGACAAATGGACAGACCATGCAGACCCTCTCACGGCTCATTA
>NW_010546042.1:0-340 GCF_000687285.1 Phaethon lepturus | reverse complement strand
CCCCCAGCCACTGCAGGCATCTGCAGGGACTTCACACACCACAACCACACAGGCAAGGGGCTACGCCCTGCGTCACAGCCCCCGCGAGCAGCTCGGCATCCCCTCTGCTCTCATCCTGCCCCATCCAGCGCCCCAGTCCCAGTGCAGGCATCCATGCTGGCATGACTCCTTCGGCACAGCCAGGTACCCAAGTACCCCAGGCAGCTCAGGGCTGCAGCAGGTACTTCTCTTCATTCCTTGCCTCATCCACGTCAGAAGCCATGCTCTTCTTGGGGCACGAGGGGGTCCTGCAGGCCTTGCAGAGGATGAGGAAGAGGATGAGGATGAGCAACGCGATGAC
>NW_010546041.1:0-26921 GCF_000687285.1 Phaethon lepturus | reverse complement strand
TCCAACCTTAGTGATTCTGTGATTCTGTTATATTGTGGAGATCGCATTAGCACCAATGGCAAGCTTGTGCTTTTTCTTCCTGGGCGAGCTGACTTGCCAGCTTAAGGGAATTGGGGTTGGTTGCAGTAGGTGGACGGCAGCTGCAAAGGCAGATGAATGGTAATTCTTCCTGGGGATCTCTCATGCGTGGGTGAACAAGGGACTAATGATAGGGAAGGGTTGACCACAGAAGCAAGCTTGAAGGGTGTGTGGGCCTTGGAGTTCAAGAAGTATCTTGTGTAAATTAGGGTGAAGGTTAGGATTAAGCTGAACCAGCAAAACTTAACTTTACAGGGATTTTTCATGGAGAATGACCAGTAAACACAATGCCACTTAGCTAGTTTGGGGGCAAGCCAGAGGGCAGAGAAAATGCATGTGTATGGAAAAGGGAAGGACTGCTAGGAAAGTCAACTATTAAAAATAATCAGATGTAAAAGTTTGAGAACAGCAGCTTTATGGACAGTGGAGCTATAAACTACACAGATTTGCTTCCCCTTCATTTTGAAATTTTCATTAACTCTTGTGATTAAAAAAAAAAAAAAGTGTTATTCATGAAAAGTGAGTGTGCGCTGAGGGGACAGTTGGAATTCAATTGGATGTAGAGTGGGATACCGTTCAGGAGTAATGGTTAGAGTGTAACATTGGGCACTTGCATCCTCAGACTTTTACAATTATAAATCTCAGTTATTTATCAGGATTGATTCTTTGCACTGCATTTTTTTCCTTGTCATTCTTAGTGATTGACTTTCAAATTTTTGTTCAAACTGCTTCTAATGTGAATAATGCTTAGTGACTGTAGAAATACTCTTGAACTTCAGCCAAAGCTACTAAACATAGATTTCATTATGATCAGTGCCTGAAATAATTTAAGAAAGGGTTTAACCTTTCTGGTTGGTTGGTTTTTCTAACATTTGTAATATTACAGAGCATCTTCTTACAAGATTCTTTTGCCTTTCTAGTGTTCTCGGATATGCTTACTTTACCGTTTTGAGGGTTATTCTATATTTAGTATTTGCATGATTTCATCTGGAAACAAATCGCTTTAAATCTTATCATTTTACCTATTTCAGTTTTCTCCAGTTTCTCTGAACAGATGCATCATAGAGATTTATAATGAAGTTGTTACAAGGCATTTGCGCATTCTTTTACCTCTCAAGGCTTTCCTGCATTTGCATGCTGGATTGTGCTGTCCTAGCAGGGAAGCTATAAATAGTCTCTGATGCAGTGAGGCAGCTGTGCCACAGTGGCCTTGGAAATCTCAGCTTTCACCTGTAACTCTGCATTCCTGTTCCCACCGACCTCACTCTTGCAGTAGTAGGATGCAAAAGGGATGTAAATGATTGATTGCTGCTGGTGGTGTCTAAAGTCTGAGTGTATTAAATTTGATGGAACAATGAAGAATAGAGTAAGCTGTGAAGCTGCTCCTATCAAAAAGGGGTAGGGATATAATAATTACAGCTATTGCAGTACATTAGATTTTGGTTTTTTGCACGGTTGACTTTAAATTTAAAATTTATGTTGCTACCAACTTCTTTAAAATCCTTTCTTGTTCACAGAATTCACTTTAACATTTTTAATCCTTTAAATTTATAAAGTACTTCTATGTATTAAAGTACTATAGAGTACATGTTTACATTGTGAAAGATGTTTTGCTTTTTTGCAGTGTGAAAAATTCAAACTATTGTCTCCCATCATATACTGCTTATAAGAATTACGATTATTCAGAGCCAGGAAGACACAATGAGCAGCCAGGCCTGTGTGGCCTGAGTAACTTGGGGAATACATGTTTCATGAATTCAGCTATTCAGGTACGTACCTCATAATAAAATGAGCTTGCCTTATTACTTGGACAGTGGATTCGTTGCTTTTGTAATAATATGCATGTCACAAAAAATACTTTTTCATTTTGAGATGTGCAGGTTGTAGTGCTGAAGTGTCAAAAAGTGGATGACTGGTAGATTGCTGGGCTTCTGTTTCTAACTGTTTATCAGGTAACTTTCAGTGTGCAGGTTAACATGCAGGCAATCTTTGAACATATTTCCCTTTGACCTTTCTCCTTTGAATAGCTGTTATTTCATGGATAAGATATTTTACAGGAATGTAATAGGTTATTTCTTTGCTATGATTGCAAGAGAAATGCTAGTATATCTAGTATTACTGTCAACAACACAAAAAAGTTCAGTCTTTTTAAGTGGCAGCTACAGTGGTAGATTAATGATCAGAAAGAACTAGTAGTTTAATTTGGTTTTATTTGTTTCTGGAACTTATGTTTTGTCATCAAAGCATTCTTATGTCAAAAAGATGTAAAGTGTATTTAAGTTCTTGTTCACATTTTTTTCCTGCTGAGTATAAAGATACTAGATCTTAACCAAGCATACTTCAGAGTTAATCTCCTCCTTTGTCATCACAAGGGTTCCTGACTTAACATTTGTGATTTCTTTGGGTGAAATAAAAAAAAATAGTACGTTGAATTCCTCTTTAGCCTGTTCAGGAAAAAAGGTAGTTTCAGATAAATTGGTAAGCTAAATTTATGAAGTTGTTGAAATTTGTTCAAAAGAAGAAATATTGCAGAGTTTCATGGTCTGTGCAGATTTTCTATCCCTTCTCTGTATATAGGATCAGAGAACAATTTGTGTTAGAAGGGACACCAGAATGATCACAGGTCCCACCTCGTGTTTGTGTCCATTCTACCAGTCCTGTCACCATGCACTTTTGAGAAGTCTGGCGCCACTTTTCTGTAGCCTCCTATTAGGTAGCTGCAGATGGCCATGAACCTCTCTCCTTAGCTTTGTCGTCTTCAGGTTGAACAAATGTATACAGCTCTCAACCTTTCCTCGTATGTTGTTTTCTAGCCCCACAACCATGTTGGTGGCCCTCCTCCACTCTTTCTTACACTAGGGAGCACTGAATAGACAGTGCTCCAGCAGCAGTCTCGTAAGTGCCAAATAGAGGGAAGGCCTGCTTCCCTTTGCCTCTGGCTGCTATTGCTAATACAGCCCAGCTTGCAACTGGCCACCTTTCCCACAGGAAGGACCACTGGGTCATATTCTGCAAAGCTGCTTTCTAGCCAGTTGGCCCCCAGCCCGTAGTGGTGTATGGGGTTATTCCATGGTTATTCCATACTTATTTATATAAGGCATCTATAAAATTAAATTTATTCTTGTTTCTAAAAATGTTTTCATGAGGATACTTGAAGAGTAGTTGAGTAGTGCAGGAAGTAATTCAAATTTTTTTTTAGCATGCTGCACGAAAGATGGCTAAACTGCAAGGGGGAAGGACACACATCTTGCAGCATCCGTTCTAAATAAAAATGCTATATGTAATCTCTCAGTTACTGAATTGTGTCATTATGCTATTGTAAAGACAAAGAAAATATTTTTGTGTCTAGTGTGTGAACCAGAATTGTCTTTTAAATTAAAAGTATATTCTTAGTACATAGTGAAGTATTTTTTTATGATGCTACACTGTTCATCAGGCTAGAATGATTAAAAACAAGGATAATTTTTATTACTTATTCAAACCTTTGTTAAACTGGTATACATGAATTTGCATCTATGTAGATTTAGAAGTAACCTTTTAGGTGAGAATTATAAGAATGGGTTATTGCCTTTAGGAATCTTACACATATTAACAAACTTAATACAGTTCACATCAGTGTCCCATTGTGTTAATTGGATTTAATTCTGAGGACTGATTTCTAAATCAGGTCAGCTTTGACTTCATTGCTTTTCAGTTATATCTAGGGAATCAAGTGTTCAAATAAGTTCTGAGAAAGTGTAAATTAATAAATACAGTTCTGCTGATTCATAAGACAGTGCTCTGGGTAAGAAAATTAGGTGTTTATTGAGCAATGCAGCTTTTAGTTTGGCATAGTACCTTTAGCATGTCCTTGACGGTGTGTTTTTTTCAAATGCATTATTTGGCAGCTTTCTTAGCAGGGAATTGTAAAGGGTTTCACCTACTGTATCTCTCAAAGTATTGTTCAGAGTTTAATGTTATCTAAGAAATCCATGTAAGTGCTTTTTAGTGAAAGTATGGCGTGTTTTTAACACACTAAGGTCTCGCAGACTGCAAGTTCTACAGTCGTCTTCCTCTTGCTACTACTTCTGCCCTTTTCCAACTACACTGAAAGCATACATTTCACTGCACTCATTTGCCATTAATTTTACCTCCTACTGTTACCAGAGTAACATCGGAGTATTCTGGCTAGAGGTGTAATGCCTGTGGTTGAAGCACTCTGAATGCACTTGATCTTGTCTAATCATGGAAGCAATGCAGGGATGCGCCTGGGTAGTGTATGGATGGCAGACTAGGTAATTCTGCTTGGGAATATTTGATGCGCTAGGCTTTGACCTGGATGATGGAGCAGAATGAACCCACTGCAAGATTAGAGATGACACAAATCTGGAAGGAGGGACTAATACACCAGATGGGTGTGCTGCCATACAGAGGAACCTCAGCAGGCTGGAAAAATAGGCAGACGGGAACCTCATGAAGTTCAGTCAAAGGAAATGCAAAGGCCTGCACCTGGGGAGGAATATCCCCCAGCACCAGAACACACTGGGGTGTGGTGGGGCAGGTGACCAGATGGAAAGTAGCTTGGCAGAGAAGCACCTGGAGTCCTGGTGGACAAAAAGCTGAACATAAGCCAGCAATGTGTCCTTGGGCCAAGGCAGCCAACAGCCTCCTGGGCTGCATTGAGAAGAGTATTGCTAGCAGACTGAGAGAGGTGATCCTTCCCCTCCACTCAGCACTGGTGAGACACCCTTGGAGTGCTGGGTTCACTTCTGGGCTCCCCAATACCAGACAGACAGGGATATACTGGAGCAAGTCCAGTGAGAGGCCACAAAGGTTATTCAAGGGATTGCAGCATCTGACCTGTATGGAGAGGCTGAGAGCTGGGACTGTTCAGCCTGGAGAAGGGAAGGCTCCAGAGCAATCTTATCAATGTATATAAATACCCAGTGGGAGGGAATGAAGAAGGTGGAGCAAGATCCTTCTCAGTGGTGCCTATTGGAAGGACAGGAGGCAACGGGCACAAACTGAAGCACAGGCAATCCCATTTAAATATAAGAAATTTTGTTTTACAGTGAGGGTAAAACAGTGGAATAGGTTTTCCAGGGAAGCTGTGGAGCCTCCATCCTTGGAGGTGCTCAAAACCTGACTGGACACTTTCCCAAATCAACCTGCTCTAGGTGACCCTTTGAGCAGGGGATTGGACTAGGCAATCTCCAGACATGCCTTCCAACCTCAGCTATTCGGTGATTCTCTGATGTGCCCTGGTTACCTACTCTAGTTTATTTACCTTCTTAAAGTGTCTTCCTTCACAGTTATGCAACAGAGGGTTGTTTATCAGGATAAATCTGTTTTCTTTAAATAAAATAGTTTACAGTAGAGTTTTAGACTCTGAAATAATTTCCAATTCCATTCATGTTCTATTGCAAAAGCTCTGCTTTGATCCCCTCCATTCAGTCAGTGCTGAGTGTAATCAGCACTTCAACAGAAACAGTTTAGTTTATCCACTCCCCTGCCGATTACCACTTTTCTCAGTTATTCATTGATCCCAGAAAGCACAGAGGCCCTTAGTGTTCACATAAGGGCTATTTCTGCTTCAGAAATAGGTTGATTTCTCAGGCAGCTTCTCTTTGCTCTTGTCTCATGTACAGTGAAGATAGTTTGCATCAGAACTGTTATCAGTGTTCCTTGAAGAAGAGGACCAGTTCCTTGCACACCTTGCTCTCCCAGAGTGATAAATTTGTCTGAAGGTTTTTGCCCTGTAGCCATACTAGGTGGAAGTGTGATAATCCTGGCAGTTTTTTAAATTTTGTTGCAAGTTCTTTAATAGTTCTTCAGTCTATAGGTAAGGTTAGGCTTGTCCCTTCATCCTTCTAAGTGATTATTGTAAAGAGACCTTTGCTTTTGCAAGTAGGGGCTTTTGGTGTTAACAAAGCTCAAAAGAAGAGGAGAGATGGTGAAGAGATGGGTAAGATCCTCTGTAGTACCACAAACAGCTGCAAGCTGCGTGGAATTAAGGCCAAGAAGGTTAAGATACCATTGTATTTCTCCCAAGTGCTGTTGTCTTACCCCTGTTTTTTATTTTAAAAAGCAATAATTCAATATAATGTTATATTTTGGTTGTATTGGAACTTTTCTTTTGTATAGATTTTTCAGATTCTTTTGAAGGGGTATTCCATGTATCTAATTTACTTCAGTGCGAACACCTAGGGCTTGATTTTAATTGTTAAGCTACATGTCTGCTGTTGCAGATCTGAGCATTAAGTAAAACAGGAAAGAGAAAAGGGAGCTTGTGGACTTTATGCAGACATATTATTATGAATTCTTGAACCCATATCAAGCAAAAATTAAAAAAAAAGAGTATTTGGCAAGTAGATGTTTTATTCACTTATGTACGTGGCTATGTTCTAACCTGAAAAAAATAGAATATGAATCTCCTGAAGCGTTGCTGTGCTGCCACCTGTGGATTTTTCCTAAGTATTGTTTTGCCCTGTTGGTGGGATACTAGTGATTAGGGCTCTGTGGGAAATGTGGGGTTTTTTTCTTTTGCAGTGAAAACCTAAGCGTTCACAAAATTTTCATTCTGTGATTCAAGTAGCATTAAGTTAATGTAAACTTAGCATTTACATTAAGTAAATTTTTTCATTAAAACCACTTTTTTTCCCCACATTTTCATGCTTTTTCCATCAGTGGGATTATATATACTTGGACTTTCGAACAATAGCTGTTGAAAGCTTTGCAGTGGGGTATTTCAGCAGTTTTCTTTCTTCGGAAACCTGATTAACATTTCCTCTACAGTTGCTTATGGCTGTGAGTTTATCTAGACAAAACATAACATCTTTCACTGAAACCTGAAATGATTAAGTTTTTAGTGCTCTGTTTCAGCTGCCATAGGCATCCGGAGTTTGTGTTAAGGGGTGTATTAACTGAGAACTTTTCACCATGTCTAAAACTAAGTACTTCAGACAAAAGTAGGATAGACAGGTGTAAAGTAATTCACTTTTTCTGCTACTGCTTAGATCTTTCTTTCAGTCAGCTCTTGGTCTTTTATTAGAAGGCTGAAATATGAAATTTCCACGTCCCTTCAATAAAATTGTTATTAAGTAGAACGGCTGAAAAACCATGATACTTATAGGAACACTCAATTTTTAGCTCAATTTCATGATTTTATTGTCTGCTTTTTATTTCCCCAGTTCACTAGCATAATAGGTAATGATGTTTTCTTTCCTTTGAAATTTTATTTTTATCATTATTTCTATGTAATATGCCTTATGGGATGTGAATAAATGTGTCCTTGTTAGGATCATAGGATAATTCAGGTTAGAAGGAACTTCATGAGGTTTCTAGTGCAACCTCCTGCTCAAAGGAAGGTCAGCTCTGAGGTTAGACCAGGTTGCCCAGGGCTTTATGCAGGTGGATCTTGAAAAACTCCAAGGATGCACAGCCTCTCAGCTCCCCTACTTGACTGTTCCTGCAGTGACAATTTTTTTGCTTATATCCTTAACCTCCCTTGTTTCAACTTATGCCCATTGTTTCTTGTCCTCCCACTATGCACCACTGTGAAGAGCCCGGTTCCACCTTTTCCTTAGTTTCCCTGTGGGTACTAGAAGGCTGCTGTTGGGTCTCTCTAAAATAGTCTCTTCTGCAGGCTGAACAAGCCTCAATGCTTCAGCCTTTTCTCACAGGGCAAGTGCTCCCAGGCCACTGACTGTCTTGGTGGCCCTCTTTCTTCATTTTCTTTTTATCAATTAGACAATCAGCATCCTTGCAAACCCTTTTATCAGAGTTTTCCCATACTTAAATTATGTGGATTTAGCGAAGTATAACATGACTGTTTTTATTACTATTTTTCTACCTATATGAAGGTTTCATAGGACAGGTAGACTTGCTAACAAGATCATGGTCTAGTATTGGAATTACAGTATTCCAGTAAGGCTACGGCATTTAGGGAGAGAAGAGAGAGGGGGTAGGGGGGAGAGATTGTATAAATAGTTGTTATCCACAGATTGCTCTGCTGCAGAAAATTTTTTTCCTTTTTTTTTCCCCAGTTAATTAATATGTAATATGGAACTATAATTTCAATGTTAACCTTTGTTAACCTACCCTACCCAACCTGAAGAAGACCTACCCTTCTCTTCCGTGGTTTGTCTCAGAGCTGATCTTGGAGTTTCTACATTCTGTTCCATCTTTTCCCCTGATCATTTAGCTAAATGACCGGTCTGGGAGCAGAGACTGAGCACACTACAGAAGTTTTGTTGGTTAAAGAAGACTTATGGAGACTGCAGTACCTGAAACGAAGTGCCATTCTGTTCTGTTACCTCTTTAGTTCACAAATGTTTTTCTGTAGTTTACTGTATTTGTTTAGCTTTTGGGGTTTTTATTATTCTTCATCTGTCGGTATACTTGTTAGTTTATCTATATCTGTGTTTTAAAACAACCAAAAAAGAACCCCAAAACCACTAGGTTGAACAGGGCACATAAATCTGATGACACTGCTGTCTAGTAGATTGTCTTGGTTCTAACAGTTTTTTGTTTTGTTTTGTTTTTAATTGATGCTTTCCATAAGGCTTCCTTGATAACCTACAACATACCACATGAGAAAATAAGAATGTAGGCTTCCTTTCAAATTGGTTTCTGGATGCTTTTTTCCCTGTGACTTCAATCATGATGTTCAATATTTCTCCACTGTCCATTGTTCTCTGACTGACCACTTCTGTATGGATTTGAGAGACCCAAGTGTTTCACCTCAGTTGCATGGATCAGTTCAGAGCTGACAACACAAATCTGTGAAGTAGGGGGGTGCTCGGAATCACCATTACTATGAATAAAAGCTCTTTGCCATGTGGTAGGAGAAAAATGAGCTGTCTTCAACCCTTAGTGTCCAAAATACCAGAGTTTTTTTGCAGTGTTGACAGCTCATGAAAGCTTGAGGTGGGGAGGGAGAGAAAGGAAGGAGTGCATGAAACTCAGCTCTCTACGGCATATGACTGGTTTTGCTTTGTAATACTGCAAAGGTATGATAGGCAGAAATAGGAATACCATTTTTTGCCCCGTTCAATAAAGTTGTAATTCTTGCAGTCTCAGTTGTTGCATCTTATGCAGTAGTGTGTGTGGAGCTAAAATTTTTTTTCTTCTGCTTGTTTGCAGAAAGGCAGATGAGACTATATTTGACCTTTCTTGGAATGTTTAATGGGGGGGGGAAATGCAGAAAAGCTCATAATATTTAATGAAGAAACATGTCTAAATCTATATGCTAACACATGGCATGGGGATTATTTCCGAGTGACGGAAAAGTTTTTGTTTAAAGGCATGTGAGCAGTAGCACACAAAAATTCAAAGTGGTTTCCTGAAATTGTAAATCATACTTCAGTGATTACATCCTGCTCTCTCTTAAGTGCTGACACAAGAGACAAACTGGTACGGAGTCATTATCTCAGTCTAAACCAAGGCCCTTGCTTTCCTTGAACTAATTTCAGCTCTAAACAGCTTCAGAAAATTTAAAGGAACATGGGAAGGGCTGCACCAATTCTGGTTCAAGGTCTAGTCCATCCAACATAGCTTGCTCTCTCCAACAGCATCCATAAGCAGATGCCTAGGAAGAGAAGGAATAGGACAAGCATCCTCACCTTCTCTTCCCTCCCACACCTGCAAAAAAAACCCCACAACACTCTCAGCTTTCAATTATTTTCTGCTTACATGTTGTTTTGAATGTAGTGTAATTTGATTTAATAAGCCCTGTTGGCTTTCTCTTCCAAGTACCTATGCAGTCTCTCCTTGAAGCCCTGTAAATTTTGTGCTATAAGAACTTTTAAGAGTTTCATAAAGCTGTATGTATCAAGAACCACCTTCTTTTGTTTTGAACCTTGATACAAATTGTGTTGTTGCACTATGGTTAGCTGGAATGCTATGTCTATTAAATTCTTACATAAAGCTTTTGAAAAATATTATATGTGTATAAGTTATAATGACAGCTGCAGCCAGTCTTGGTTGAAAAACTATTTATTTCTGGAAAACACTACACACACACTCCCCCCAAACCCCCCCCCCCCCCCCCCCCCCCCCCCCCCCTTGCGGGCATTAAGCATTACAGTGTAAAGTATTGTTCATGGCTGCTTTAACAGAGTTCAAACATTCTTTGTTTAGAACTAATTCAAATCAGTGTTCTAAAAATTCTGTATTTCTATTTACAGTGTCTGAGCAACACGCCTCCTCTTACAGAATACTTCCTTAATGATAAATACCAAGAAGAGCTGAATTTTGACAATCCTTTAGGAATGCGAGGTGAAATAGCAAAATCTTATGCAGAGCTTATCAAGCAAATGTGGTCAGGAAAATACAGCTATGTTACCCCAAGAGCATTTAAGGTCAGTAGTGAATTTAACCTGAATGTACATTGTCGGTTTTGTTTTTGTAGTTGAAGTATACAAAACTTGGGGAAATACGCAAGAATAAGAATTTGAAGTAATAGTCATCAGTATGCAGTTCATTCATTTAACTGTTAAAACACTTGGATGTATATTTAAATAAGTGTCAACTGTCCTTGTGCTTTGGTCTTTGAGAATTAGTTTTGGCTTCCTGTCTCCATTGAAAAGCTTATCTTTTATAACTTCCTAAGTTTTACGTTTTCACCTTTCTGCTGTAGCATCTCAGCAGTATCTATTCTTTATAACAATTAAGGTACCAGAAGTACTTGTGTTTATTTTTTTAGACACAGGTGGGACGATTTGCACCACAATTTTCTGGTTATCAGCAACAAGATTGTCAAGAGCTACTGGCTTTCCTCTTGGATGGGTTACATGAGGATTTGAATCGCATTAGGAAAAAGCCTTACATTCAGTTAAAGGATGCAGATGGTAGACCAGACAAGGTAGTGTTCTTGGTGTTGATCATTTTAGTCAAGGCTATATGTTGCAATATACTTCTACATGATTGTACACTGAAAGGTTGGGACACTGATCACATATTGCTTTTTCTTAAAGAGATTTCAGAAAATAAGTCAAGACCTTAAAATGGAGATCTTTTTCAAATACCTGTGTAAATTTCCATTTATTTGGAAGATAATTGTGGGGTGGGAGATTGTTAAGGCTTTGACCTTTTTGTTCAGTTCAACGCTGAGTTCAGTTGGAAAAACAATTTCCATTTTGTTGTTCTTTTATTCTTATATCTACAGTATGCAGTGTTCTGTCTCCAGTACTCTTACTTTAAGGGAACTCTTCTAGCATTGAACTACAAGCATATAGATAATTTCTTTTGTTATGAGACACTTCAGATGGAATTTTTAGTTTTATTTGCTTTTGTCTTGCCCCAAGCTACTTGAAGTCTCTCACAGACTATGTAATACCACTGACAGAATCGCTGTCCCTAAGAAAAGCATACATCTTTTAACCTGTGATCCTGATAGTAGTATCATAATTTGCAGGGTCCTTTGGAGTGAGATGTCTATGTTTAGGTGGTAACTGAGAATGTTTTATCAAGTACTCTTACTAATAATTCTCACTATTCATTTCCTATTACTTTGTCCTAACCCAGGTCATACTTTGATTTCAGGTGGTTGCTGAAGAAGCCTGGGAAAACCATTTAAAAAGAAATGATTCCATCATTGTAGATATATTTCATGGCCTTTTTAAATCCACCCTAGTTTGTCCTGAATGTGCTAAGATATCTGTAACCTTTGATCCCTTTTGTTACTTGACACTTCCATTACCCATGAAAAAAGAACGCACTTTGGAAGTTTATTTAGTTAGAATGGATCCACTTGCAAAACCTACACAGGTAAGCCTCTCAGTTTATGTACAAAACTCCTGATTCGTGTGGCATTAACAATGAACCTGAGTTCCTTTACATTTTTAAAACTTGTAAGTACAATAAGCAAATCCAACAAGCTTTAGTTTTCTGGTTTGTATTCTGGTATGTTAATAAGGTGTCCTAATCTTTAAAACGTATACTGTCCTCATTTTTCATTTCAGTGTTGCTATAATGAATTTGTATGGTTATAAAAAAAATATTTATGCACTTAAGACGTAATTCCTCAATTTCTTAGCCTCAAAAGGCAAATATTGGTAGTAAGTGGTACAAAAAAACCCATGTTGAAATCTATTAGGTAGTCCTGAATTCTTCTATGCTATTGCTTAATGGTCAAAAGAAAAAAATTCAGATGAGATTTTTTGGTTAAGAGTGTCTCTTGCCTTTTTTAGGAAGGATGGTATCGTACACAGAATGGCATGAAACAACATGCATAGGTTATGGTAACAAAATCACGATTAAATAGTTCTAGCTGTACTTTACAGGGTTAAGTGAGGATAGGTGAAATAAATAAGAAACAGGCACTTAGGCAGACTTGGAAAAAGACTTTAACACCTGTAAAAAGAGTGCTATGAGAAGGAGAGTGGGGGGAAAAGGGAGCGTTCTCAAAGGCTGTATGAGTTCGGGAAGTCAAAGATAAATGGGCATGTATTAACTAGTGGGAGATGAGCCCAATAGAAATTTAACTATTTGTGAGAACAGGTTTGCACAAAGGACAGACAGTAGTTGAAGATGACCCTGTGTAACTTGAGATGGTTATGCAACAATGAGTAGAGTTTGGGAAGAGTAGGAGCTTGGTAGAGCTGTTGTGAGTCTAAATAACTATAAGACTTAAGGAGATGCCAAACACATGCTGTACTTGGCATTTAATTACAAAGTTATAATACTATTTCTAATTAATCCTGTCTTTATTTATTATGCAAATGACAGGTAAGAGTCCTGTGTGGAGTTTCATTACAAACTGCAAGTGTACTGCACTAAGGGAAGCCACAGATTTTCTTTGACTATTAATCATCAGGTTCTCTCTCTGCATGTGAAATCAGAATTCCATCTTTATCCATTGCCTGCTGTTGCTTTCTTCCCAGTAATACCATATAAACAACTTGTGTCATATTCCAAATTTAAGAATCTAGTCAATAGCATGTGTACAATTTAAATGCCAAAATAAGTAGGTGCTGTTGAAATATAAATCTAAGTAAGTGGTGCTGCTAGTCTTCTTATGGAGAAGGTAATGTAACGTTAAAAAAATTGTATAAAGTAATAAATATAGTATTCAAAGTGTGTGTGTTTGTATGAATAAAGTTGTGAAGGTAACTACTATGTTCTCAGCAGCTATTGGAATTTGTGTTAGTTGATTTACATACTTTATACCTTAAGTGCAAGAATCTGAAAGTAGTACATGAAGTATGCTGAACATGTGATAAGTTTGGGTTTTTTCTCATGCATATTTGTTCTCTTAAGAAATTAAAATGACATTTTAATTTTTGTTTAGTACAAAGTGGTTGTTCCCAAAATTGGAAATATATTGGATCTTTGCACAGCGTTGTCGGCTTTGTCTGGTGTTGCTGCAGATAAGGTAAGAGTGATTTCTTACATGAAGCACAACAGTGAATATTTTAACACATATAAACCTGATTTAATGATATATACTCCCATTTTCTTTTTAGATGATTGTTACTGATATATACAATCACAGGTTCCACAGGATATTTGGCATGGATGAAAATCTAAGTAGTATTATGGAACGTGATGACATTTATGTGTAAGTACAGATAACACACTTCATGTCTCTGCGGTTTGTTTAGTTGTTTGCAAAGATTAAAACCTACACATAAGATAAAGACAAATTTGGGGGGAGGGGTTACTATTTTTTAATTTTTCCACTTTGTAGCCTTTTAAATTACAGTTGTCCTTTGTATTTCTGATTGTTTTTCTTTTAGATTTGAAATTGCTATCAATAGAACCGAAGACACAGAACAAGTTATAATTCCTGTTTGTTTAAGGGAAAAGTGCAGGCACACTAGCTACAGCCATAGTGGTTCTTCACTGTTTGGTCAACCTTTTCTCATAGCAGTGCCTAGAAACAATACTGAAGATAAACTCTATAACCTGCTGCTGCTAAGAATGTGGTAAGATTATTGTTTAAAGGAAAATGCATTTATTATGTATAATACTAATAGTTGCAATCAGTAGGCACTTATTTTTACATGCATTGATAACAAACTGATTAGATTGGAGTATTTAGTCTTTTATTTGCTGTCCATTAAATATATTAAATCTAAAATTTTAGCCACTTGAGATGTGAACTAGTATGGATTTTAATTTGATTTTTTGTTAGTATGACCTTATCCAAAAATGATTTGAGAAGAGCGTAGAGAGTAAACCAGTATTGTCAGTTTAGGGGTATTAATTTTGCAGTATACATTGCTGTTTGTTAGGGCTTGGTAAAAAGGAAATATTTTGCCAATTATTCTGCTATGTTTATACCTCCTGTATGTACTATACAAGTTTATATACTAATTTATGTTGTAAAATTACATGGTAGACACTTTCTGAAACTTGACTGGAATAAGTGTCATTATGAGGAAGAAAGTAGAATCATATAACCTGCAATTTAAATCTATGCTTCATTTTCTGTTGATATAACTTTCTCTGTAAGTGAACCTATATATTTTTTTGTGTAAAAAAATATGGTTAATGAACAGGTAAAGAAGTGATTTCTGGACAAACAGAAACTAATACCAACAATCAAGTTGTATAAAATCATGTAACTGCTGAAAATATAAGATCATAGACAAGCAGAATTTCAGATGTACCTGTAATAGTAGACATGTTAGGCAATAAAATTACTAATTCTGAATAAATCAGAAGGGAGTGCAGGAATACAGTACACTAGAAAGGATTTACTGTAACTGTTTAATTATCTGGTTTGAACAATGTAAATATTTAACAATCCATTGATTCTAACTGGTGTTTTCATATGTCGTATTTAGCCGATACGTAAAAACATGTACTGAAAGTGAAGACACTGAAGGATCCCTACATTGCTGTAAGGACCATGGTATCAATGGTAATGGCCCAAATGGAATACATGAAGAAGGATCTCCAAGTAAGACTGAAATATCTAAACTTGTTTGGTATTTTGTGTTCAATCTGAAAATGATGTTAATTCTGTAGTGTCTTTCAATTATTGTTATTCTACCTCATTTCTTCCTCCTTCTTCCGATTGTTTTAGGTGAAATGGAAACAGATGAACAAGATGATGAATCTAGCCAGGATCAGGAACTTCCTTCAGAGAACGAAAACAGCCAGTCAGAAGACTCAGTTGGAGGTGACAATGACTCTGAAAATGGATTATGTACTGAGGATACTTGCAAAGGTCAACCACTCACGGGACACAAAAAGCGATTGTTTACATTCCAGTTCAATAATTTAGGCAATACTGACATAAACTACATCAAAGATGATACCAGGCATATTAGATTTGATGACAGGCAACCTAGGCTTGATGGTAAGTCATTGGGAACAGTTTGGGCAACATTTGATTCTGATATTTTTTTCTGACTCACACTTCTGTAGAATAATGTTTCACTCTTTCTGTGTGCTATTTGAGATATCTTTTTTCCAACAGTAAATTCTGTATAAATAATTATTGTAGTTAACTCTTAGAAATGCAGAAATTGTGTGTGCTTCAATTTTTCATCTTGAATTCATGCTAGCGTTGTTTAATTCATTTTGAAGACTGTTTGCCCAAAGTTAATACAATTTCATGTAAAGCAAGAAATAATATTAAGAGAAAACATGTTTTTAATCTTAGAAAGATCTTTCCTTGCTTTGGATTGGGATCCTGAATTGAAGAAGAGATATTTTGATGATAGTGCAGCAGAGGTAAGCTGTTTATGTTGCTCCCCTTTCCAGCACTAATAAAACTTTGTGAATAAAAATATGAAAAATACAACTTAATGTGACATAAGAGATTGTAAATCTTCAAAAGAAGTAGCTGGGGTTTTTTTCACATTATTCATAGTAAATACGTTGTCATAAATAAACGTTTACACAACTAAGTAATAAGAAAATCTGAGGCTTACTAATTTGGAAGTAAATCTGAAGCTGTGAAAACTTTTTGCTTGAATGGTTTCTGATCAGTTTTTCCATATATAGGAGCTTTGTAGTTACTGTTTATAGTAAGACGACATCACTAAAATGAGTTTTGTTTCATTTGTTCTCTTAACTCAAGAAATACTTCTCTTTAGGATTTTGAAAAACATGAAAGTGTGGAATATAAGCCTCCCAAAAAGCCTTTTGTGAAATTAAAAGATTGCATTGAGCTGTTCACAACAAAGGAAAAACTAGGTGCTGAAGACCCATGGTAAGGACAAAAAATTAAAATTGTTATGTTTTATGGTGTATTTTTCAAAATGTAATCAAAATCACACTTGGACATTAACAGAGATACCTAATTGATTTCTTAATGGTATTTTGAATCTTGTAATTTCACGCATAGTTGAAAATTCTTAAAATTTTTTCTGTATTGATCTGTTGCTTAACTAAGATTGTTACCATATACAGAAGGTTGTGTTTGTGTGGGAGACAATGCATATTCAGAATTAGGAGGAAGTGTAGATCCATAAGAGATCCTGGTCTGCAAACTGTGATCCACAGTGAATGAATAATGTTGTGCCAAATCCAATGCAGCGGTTTAAACAAATACTCCTTTCTGAGATGAGAAAGGTTGGTGCATAATGAAGTTTTTTAATGCAAATACATAACTTGCCTTGCATTGATATATGAACAGGGATGTGCTTAAACAGGTTTGTGGGATGAGGGATGTCTGTAGTCAGTAGAACCTCTCAAATTCATGTTCCAACCATTAAGTTTTTGATAGAGACTTTTATTCTGATTCATGTTTCTTCCAAATTACTTGGAATCATATCTGAATATTCACAGTTACAGGATGTGGCCTTCTAAGATGAAGTGACCACATCAGTGGACGAGGGGAGAGCTACCGATGTTGTCTGTCTGGACTTCTAAGGCCTTTGATATGGCCCTCACAACATCCTTCTCTCTAAATTGGAGAAATAGGGATTTGTTGGGTGGATGAGGAATTGGTCGGATGGTTGCACCCAGAGGGTAGTGGTCAACAGCTCAATGTCCAGATGGAGATCAGTGACGAGCAGTGTCCCTCAGGCATCCATACTGGCACCAGTACTCTTCATCAATGACATAGACAGTGGGATCAAGTATACCCTTAGAAAGTTTGCACATGACACCAAGCTGAGTGGTGCGGTTGACACACTTGAGGAACAGGATGCCATCCAGAGGGACCTGGACAAGCTCGAGGACTGGGCCCGTGTGAACCTCATGAGGTTCAAGAAGGCGAAGTGCAGGGTCCTGCACCTGGGTTGGGGCAACTTCTGGTATCAATACAGGCTGGGGGATGAAGGGATTGAGAGCAGCCCTGCTGAGAAGGACTTGGGGGGCGGGGATGCTGGTGGGTGAAAAGCTGGACATGAGCCAGCTATGTGTGCTCACAGCTCAGAAGGCCAGCTGTATCCTGGGCTGCATGCAAAGCAGCATGGCCAGCAGGTTGAGGGAGGTGATTCTGCCCCTCTACTTCTCTCTGGAGAGACCCCACCTGGAGTCCTGCATCCAGCTCTGGAGCCCTCAGCACAGGAAAGACATGGGCCTGTTGGAGAGGGTCCAGAGGAGGGACACAAAAATGATCAGAGAGGTGGAACACCTCCCCTATGAGGACAGGCTGAGAGAGTTGGGGTTGTTCAGCCTGGAGAAGAGCAGGCTCCCGAGAGACCTTCTTGCAGCCTTCCAGTACTTAAAGGGGGTTTTATAAGAAAGGTGGGGACAGACTTTTTGGCAGGGTCTGTTGCAACAGGACAAGGGGTAATGGTTTTAAACTAAAAGAAGGCAGATTCAGACTGAGGAAGAAATTTTTGACAATGAGGATGGTGAAACACTGGCAGAGGTTGCCCAGAGAGGTGGTAGATGACCCATCCCTGGAAATATTCCAGGTCAGGTTGGACAGGGCCGTGAGCAACGTGATCTAGTTGAAGATGTCCCTGCTCATTGCAGGGGGGTTGGACTAGATGTCGTTTAAAGGTCCCTTCCAAGCCAAACTATTCTATGATTCTGTGTTCCTGTAAGATCTGTCTTCTCTGGCAATTTTGTAGCAGATAAGAATCCTTTATCAACAGCTGAAGCTCAGAATTAAGTTTGAAAAGAGGGTCTGCCACTTTTTCTTCTGTGGCTACTTAGAAGCTTTGGAGACTTCCAAACTTTGTCACCAAACATCCTCCTTTACTGGGCGGGGGAGGGGGCTGACTTATAAATTCTAATTTTTTTCTGGGTTGGCTACATTATACAACACTGGATAGACTATTTGAGATACTGTATAACTGAAGTGTGGTGAAGCACTTCCATTTTTGCAGCACATTTTAAGCAGAGTATTTAAACTGCAACTACTGCTGAAGTCAAGCAGTTGCTACTGCATCTCACCAGAGGTCATTAATCAGAGTCTTTCTTCATTTGTCAGGTCTTCACAGGTCTAATCTAAGAGCTCATCATCCCTAGTCCAGCACTGTTTGTATTCCAGATAGGCTAAACCAACTGGAAAAACAGTTCTTCAGTTACAGCCTGCCCTTACAGTTCTCCTAATTTCTTGTCTTTATCTGTTGTTGCTATGTAAAGACACTTGTGCAGTCTTTTTTAATTAGGGCTCATCTCTTTTTTTTTTTTTTCCTTAGATCTTTACTTGTTAGATACCAAGATGTCGAATATGCATAGACCACTTTAGAGAAGAGTTGCTTCCATGCATTGTTCTTGCTTATCTTCCTCCCTGAGCCTTAGTTCTTGAAAGATTCAAGTATGCATTGCAGGGAACAGAAATTTATAAATCACAGCCTGTTTTGTACTTGCCGACTAAGGAGGCAAGTTTTTTTTACTTAGTAAGGAGGTTTTTGAGGCTCCAGTAGTCACTGTTCCCTGGTTTTAGTGGTAAGTGGGATGGGGTGGGAGATGGATGCAGTTAGAAATTGAAACTTGGAAGAACCATGGTTGTCTGTTATTTATGGCTTCTCATATAGTTAGTTTTCCTGAAGTATTTTCAAAACCTTTTGTCTTTTTTTAGAAAATAGGAGAAAGCTGTGTTTTAACTAAAGATACAGGGACTACTATAGGAGATGAGAATCCCTATATTTGGGGGTGCTACTTTTGTCTTTAAAATGCTGTCCAGCTTCACTGTGAGCATGCTCGCACATGAGCATCTCATGTTTTAAACTGGGAGGGATATCAGTGGCATTAGTAACAGAAGATGGAACGTGTGTGTGTTTCACCTTTTGCTCATTCAGTTCCTCCCATGCTACTGGCTTTCTCTATGGTAAGGTATTGTAACATATATACAGACTGCAGTTATTTAAAATTGCTATTTTGTTTTCTTTTAGGTATTGTCCAAACTGTAAAGAACATCAGCAGGCTACCAAGAAGTTAGACTTGTGGTCATTGCCCCCCGTACTGGTAGTTCATCTAAAGCGCTTTTCCTACAGCAGATATATGAGGGACAAGTTGGATACATTGGTTGACTTTCCAATAAAGTAAGAAACCTAAATGTTTTGGTGCTAGAAGTGTAAAAGTTGGCATGACTAGGGCACATATTTAATCCAGCAATTATGTGAAATGGTTTTGTTCTCAGCTTCCACGTGTGGATCCAGTAAACACTGATGACAAAATGCTTGTAAGCGGAAAGTATGAACTTAGTAAAATAGTAATAGTAGATAAGTATGGAAGAACTCTATTAATAGTTTTGGCTAAGATTACTGGTTCTTGTTCTACTCCTCACAGAGTGAGAGAGATGCACCGTCAGTGTAGTCTGGTGAATGTTTTTTTGTGGGGAATATAAAGTAAAGGGCTCAAAGACCACCAAAATGTGAAATGGTTAAAAAATATTGCTAATATGACCTTCTTTTGGTTGTTTTTTTTTGTGTGTGTGTGTGTTCTTTTTTTTGTTTGCTTGTTTTTTAAACAGCGACTTGGACATGTCAGAGTTCCTTATTAATCCCAATGCAGGGCCTTGCCGCTACAACTTGATTGCTGTCTCCAACCACTATGGAGGAATGGGAGGAGGGCATTGTAAGTTGATTTCAAATATCCTAATTCTACATGTCAGCTTTCTTTCCATGTTAATTTTAATTAATAAAGTACTGATCATTTTGCATCAATGGCATTTTTTAATGGTTATAGGACAATTTTTTTTCATTACTTTGAAACATTTTCACAAGTATTCTAACACAAATTAATATGGGTTAGAATATATGAATATATGAAATGAGCTTTCAAGGATAATTGTAGGTTCTTTTATACTTCTAGCTATGCATGTTGTGAAAAGGGAAAAATTAAGAACTCCGTAAGAGCTACTGTACTCTTATAACTGATTTTGTCTTACTGGTCTGTATTTTTGCCCATTGTGCATCTTCTTGAAAGCAGAGAGAAAAATGAAAAAGTGACTGATGCATTTTATTTTGACTGTCCTTTCTCTTTAGAACGGTAATGGTATTGGTTAAGTTCCTATGCTTAAAAAAAAAAGTATGAGTTTAACACTGATAATAGGTTTTAGTTAAATATCAAGTGTTTGACAGTTACGGACTCTAGCAACTGATTTTATTACATCTATGAAGATACAAAGTCCTTAGACATTGTACTTTGTTGTTGTAGATACTGCGTTTGCAAAAAATAAGGATGATGGAAAATGGTACTACTTTGATGACAGTAGTGTGTCCACTGCATGTGAGGACCAAATAGTGGCAAGTACCTTTTGTGTTTCTAAAATTGGGACTGCTGATGATGTTTTTTTCTTGAGGGAAGAAAAATGAAGAGTAAATCATGAATCTTGCAGTAAATTTGTAGATAGTAGTTTGTGTTCTTTCAAAGGACAGTAGGAAACAAAAATGGTTTGCTCCAACATAAAAAATTATTTACATGTAAGCTTTGAATTTCTTTGTAATTTTACCTTATACATTTGGGGCGGGGCATGAGGGGAGCATAACTTGGATTGCAAATGTTTTGTCTGGAGCCTCATGAGCATATTATACTTCTCTCTTTTTACAGTCCAAAGCAGCATATGTGCTTTTCTACCAGAGACAGGACACAATCAGTGGAACTGGCTTTTTCCCTCTTGACCGGGAAACTAAACAAGGTGCTTCAGCTGCCACAGGCATCCCGCTAGAAAGTGATGAAGACAGCAATGAAAATGATAATGATATTGAAAATGAAAATTGTATGCACACTAACTAATGGAAGAACTAGAAGCCATAAAAGAGACTTTCTTACTGGGGATACCTATTGAAAGAGTGAAATTGCCCACCAAATTAAGAATAAAAGTCTGAGATGGGGAATTTCGGATAACAGAATGTAAATCTTTATTGCATTTTAACATGTGCAGTACTTGAAGTGAAACAATAAAAACTTAAACAGAAATTGTCTCTAATGCATTTACAGTCTTGTATTCACAAGCTATATATAGGAAATCACAAATAAACCCCTTTTAAGTTTTCTGCTGCTGTTCTGATGGATTATGTTTTCTTTAGTTTTGGATGTGAGTTAATAACTAAAATGTTAAATCTGTGGACTTCTGGACATTTATTTTCTCAGTACTGCAAGAATACTACTGCCAAGTCTAATTTCTGGATGAATATATACATGTTCCTTAGGCTGTCACACAGACTACAAGTAAAAATGTCATAAATATCTAAACAGTGGTTTTCTTGAAACAGCAAATTTCTGTTTCTCCCTAATTTTTTTTTTTTTATAAAATTGGTCACAGTAGAAGAAATAGCTTGAAAAGGTGTTTTAACCTTTTGTGATATAGTTGAGCATCCAGAATATTATGTTCATCTTACTGCTGCTGTGGAACAGGTTCTGGATTTCATGCTGCATTAACAAAAAGTTTTTGAATTAAATGTAAGTATCCTTTGTTGCTTGTTGGAATCTACTCTGCCAACGTAATTCCTGTTATCTTGCTTATAAGACATGCATATTTTTAATCCGGTGTCAGTCCAAAATTTAAAATTGTGCTGCAAGTTCTCTCTCCCCAGTTTTTGTAGTTTGACAGCTTGCAAACTACTCTGTAACAGGGTCAGAGTTAATAGTCTTCTGTATCCATAGTAATGGCTGTGTATTGGGCTTAGATGAGAATTTTTTCAATATAACCTGCCTTTAAATTGTTAGTGAACAAAATGACTTTAAAGGTAGGCCTGATTAATTTTCTTTGTGTGTTCCTGACGGAATTCACCGTAGCCTTACAGCATATCTGAAAAGGTAACTCATTAAGAGAATTGGCATTTGCATGTTCAAGTCAGAACCTGTACAGTATATAAGGCATACAGACTATGAATTGGATTTTAGTTAACTATGTTCAGCGGTCCAGGATGCCAAAACAAGTGTGACAGTTTGAAACATTTATTAATTTGCTGCTTTCCCTTTAATCTAGTTGGAAGAATGTATTGTTGATTTGTATACAATACTGCCTTTGAGAGGGGCTCTGTAAGTGCAGGGGCACACTTCACATATCTACTACCTGGAGAATTGCTTTGTGTCCCACTGTTTAAACAAATAATTTAAAAAAGAAAAAAGCAAAAAGTATGATGTTCTTCACTTGAACTAATCAAATACAATAGGTTATAAATTGTGTATTGTAAATAAAAGTTCACTCTGTGAGTGCACATTTTGGTAAATTATTTATTTATGTTAGCATTAAAAAGATTTAAAAAATTGCATTTGACCAGGATATAAATGAGGTATGTTGGACATGGCTTTGCTTTATACCTTGATATTAAAACTGGTGTTTCATCCTGGTATTTTAAAGCTGCTTTGAGGTTTTTTTGGGTTTTTTTTTTTTTTAATGTAAACTAACCTCCTGCATGACAGAGGTTAAAATTTTGTCTGCACTTGAGTTCACTTGGGTTTACATTTGAAATGCGCATGTTTATTTATACAGATTTCAATAAAGCTATTCAAGGCCTTATTTAGTCTTCCATTTTCTTACAAATTCTTTTCCCACAGTGTTTGTGTAATGGGTAGTCTTTGTTTAAGGCTTATATTATCTGTTACAAAATTGCTATTTAATGACCAACACAGAATAAGATTACTAGCATTTCCAGAAGGTGGTATATATAAAAAGGATTCTCTCCTGTCGTTGTGTGGCTCTAAAAACATTTGTAAGGCTGCAACAAAATTGTTTATTGCCATAAAAAAAATCTGTTTTTTTTTTTAAAAGTAATACTGTAACATAATTAGTCAAGTGGAAAGATACTAACTCTGAGATGGTTGGTGAAATGAGGCAATATATTTAACATTAGATAAATTGATATGGTGAGGGGAAAATGATACAAGCTTTTGGCTTAAAGCCTTGTATTTAGTTGTACATAGCTTAAGATACAAAGTTATGTACCAAATAGCTTGTGAGCTTAACTTGCGTATTTTAGTGAGAGCACTTCAGAGATGAGATATATCCCTCAAGTTATAGAGTAGAGGAAGTAATCCTAGACAAGTGATCATCTCTTTGAATAGCACAACACAAAGAGCCCTGCCACATTCACACTCCGTTTGTTTTCTCATATCATGTTAGCCTAGAACTTGCTTGGAAAAATCACGAAGAAGGAAAGGATCTGGTTTGACTTACCAAAGTCTTGCTTTGGAGTTTGTAGATTGGAGCTTTAATATCTGATAACTTGATTTCCTAATGCACTTTGAAAATGCAGATTTATATACATATAAGGGATCTTACGTTCGAAGGAATGTACCTAACCTCCTAATAGTTGAATCATCCAGATAGACTTTAAAAGGGTATTGATCAAAGTAACATTTAGTTAGGAAAAAATTACGTAGATGGTTTCTAATTTTGTTTCGTTACTGTTAATTTAGCTTCCAAGATTTGTAAGCTTCCTAATCAGGTATAAAATCAGTAACTCTTTGACTGTCTCAAAGGCTTCTGGGAATTCAGCCAAGTTGTGAGTTCCATAAAACTATTCTGTATTCACACCTAAGATACGATAATTCATCCAGTGTGGACATGCTTAAAACTACAGAAAGCATATTACTCTTTATGGTGTCTATCAAAAGTTAGTGTCACTCAACTAGTCATTAATACAGAGAAGAAAGAGGGTCCTAACATCTCTTTTTATGAGTCATGTCTGATAAAATCTACAGTATGCTTTTTTCAGTTACATTGACAGCAAGCTTTTTGATGGCTGTGTCTGCATCAAACCCCAAAATTACAAGATACATTTAACCTCGTTAATATGAGAGTCACAGAAACAAAGCAGTAGGAGGCAGAAGACAGATTGCAATTCCCAGTTACTCCGCAGGTTTTGTGACAGCGATATCTCACTTAAAGCCTGGCTGGGGGGGAAGGAGAGGTGAAGAGATACTGCCCAGTACCTCTGGTTTTAGTTGGCTTCAGACATCGTTCTGGATGCTTCAGTGCAGATCAGTTCCCTGATGTCTCTTTTCTATCATCCACTTTAATTATCCTACCTGCCTTCCTGGCACACTGAAGTGAAGTTTGCAACTTGCAGTTGAGATGACAGATGAGAAAAGCTGTCAGGTAATACCCTGCCAGATGATGTACAAACATCTCCTGCATCTACAGCTAGTTGCTAATGGGAAGGACACAACCCCTTCTAGCTTTCCCAGCAAATTAGCGCAGCGTTACGGAGTGCGGTGTATTTTTTAAGTGTTTTGAAATCTTCAGAGGGAAGTCAGTATGGCAAGCAAAGAAATTAATTGGCCAATCCACTGCTTTTCTTCAAAAATTATGCCGCTGCCTTTGATGTCAGACTCTAATTTCAGGGTACTGTTTCTCATTTTCTCTAAGTACTAGTTACTTTGACAAAATCACTATAAACAATATGAAAGTGATATTTGATAGAATAAGCATATTCTCAGTCCACAGGCAAATTGCTTTCTCCAGAGTTTTTAGTTCTTTTTCCTTGGGGGCTAAATTGTGAAAGTTCCACTTTCTTAGGTCCAGTATTGCATGCTTGACTGGCACTGCATGCTTTTGAGGCAGGCTGAGAGACCTGTCTTACAGAGAAGAAATTAAATCTTGGAATAGCATGGAAACCACAGGAGAGTCCACATGTGACAAATTCATGACCAATTATCCCATTAACTAGGGAAAGAAATACTATATGCCAGGTAGCATTAACAGTCATCCTGGGCCAAATAATGCAAAAGCTGATAAATGACCCCACAAGAAATTCACATTAGTATGGTTTTATGAAAATGGGGGGGGAGTAATTGAAAAAGAGAGTTGATAAAGTTTGTAATATAGGTGCACCTAGAATTATTTAAGTGCTTGGCACTTAATTATCACCTTAAGTATCGCATTACTGTCATTAAAACATAAGTGTTGCACAGTATCACCCGATACAAAATTTAGGAACGGACCGACCAACAATCTCAAAATAGTTTCCATTAGGAAATCATTGTGGAATAGGGGTGTTATTGGAAAAGTTAGTGGTACTTGGTCTTAAATAAATGTTTTTGTTCACTGTGTAAAATACACATAGCTACGGAAGGTGGAAAGCAGCAATTACCCCTAAATCCTGTGCAGCTCTGGTGGACAAGCAATTCAGCGTGAGCTCCCACTATGAAACACTGGCATCAGAACTCGTCCTTGGACACATAAGCAGAAATAAGAAGTTGACGTAATCTTCCCGGGTCTGTGGTGAGGATCCTGGGTACAATACACCATTTGGGTTACTACCTTTTACAAGTTCAGGTTGTAACCTGGGAGACATTACGGAAAACGGTTACAACCCCAGAGCAAATACATTTGCACTAACATATAAAGATGACTTGTTTTCTCAGAAAAACTACTCAGAAGTGCCTCAGTTGTGTGGGATACCTTATGAGGGGGGAAATAATTGTATGCAGGGGGGATTGGAGCGGAGAGAAACATTCAAAGAACTAATGGTTCAAAACCGAAACCAGACGATCTGAAAATAGAAATAAGTGCAGGAGTCTTTCATGCAATTACTTTTTAACAAGGAGAAGGAAGATACCAGCGGAACGGCCGGCAGAGGTGGGTGCCACGCTAAGTCGGGGCTGGATGCCTTCCCTGGGCCAGGGGAGGCAGCCGAGACTGCAATGGCCCTTCCGCTGCCAGGATGGAGACTCGGTCTGAGCTACCTGCCTCAGCTTCGAGATCTATGAATCCATAAATACCTTGGTTTTTTCAGAGGAATGTTCCTCCTTCTTCAGACTTAATGGCACCACTTAAAAATCACTTAAAAGTTTTGAATGGAGGCCTGAATCTGTAGGTATTTCTGTATAGAAAAAAAAATAGAGAGATATATATCTCTGCAGGAGCTCAGCATGGTTTGAGGGAAGGCCTTCACTCGCTAGTGTTGTAAGAATTCATTAATACGGGAATACAATCCATGCTCTTGTTTCAAGGTAGCAAAAGGTATGATTTTTCTTCCCTTCCTGCACCATTGCTACTAATTTAAATCAAAGGCGTGAAGCTGCTCCAAATCCCATCTGAACGACCTCTCTGATTTATTGTCATTTCTTCAAAGTAACTTTCCCCCCCGGTTACCGCCTAAACTGAAACACACATCTCCTTTTTCCTTTGCGATGCTGGAAGAGCATCCTTGCTTTTCCATGACAATTTCTGTCAAGCACAATGACCAGTTCAGACATGCCCCTGTTGAAAAATGCATGGCTCCTCAAAAATGAAGGTTAAAACCTACACGGTGTGCAATGGAAATGAGGGCTGCAGCCAGCTGTGGGGGCATGAAGGCATTTTCCAGAACACAACAAAGAGTGTCTGGAAAGGATTTGGATGAGCTGTGCTTGCTTTCAACATCTGTCAATGTTATAAAATACATACCGCGCTGTGAGTGTTGTGTAAATGTGCATCTCTCAGCTGAGGAGAAAGTCTACAAACAGAAGGGACAGTAATTACTAACCCTGTATCATCCATATCTATTAAAAGCAAATACAAAGAACATCCCTTCTGCCAACTCAGATCACAGAATCACAGAAACACTAGG
>NW_010546040.1:0-391 GCF_000687285.1 Phaethon lepturus | reverse complement strand
GGCATGGGGATGGGGGCGTGGGGATGGCATGGGGACACGGGCATGGGATGGGGACACGGGCATGGGGATGGCAGGGGGATGTGGAAATGGGGATGTGGAGCTGGGATGGGGACACAGGGATGGGGACATGGGGATAGGATGGGGACATGGAATGGCACAGGGACATGGGGATGGGGACACAGGGATGGCACAGGAACATGAGACACACCACAAGGCATGGCATGGGGACACAGATATGGCACAGAGACATGGGGACAGCATAGCATGGGGACATGGGGACAAAGGCCTTGCATGGTGACACAGGTGACGGCATGGCATGGGGACATGGGCACAGCAAGGGGCTTCAGGGACGTGGGCACGGCATGGGGACAAGGGGGGCGTGCTTCCTCTG
>NW_010546039.1:1171-6783 GCF_000687285.1 Phaethon lepturus | reverse complement strand
CTGTCAACCAGCACCCCCAGGTCCTTCTCCGGCAGGCAGCTCTCCAGCCACTCCTCCCTAAGCTTGTAGCGTTGCATGGGGTGGTTGTAACTCAAGTGCAGGACCCAGCCTTGTTAACCCTCATACAATTGACCTCTGCCCATCGATCCAGCCTGTCCAGATCCCTCTGCAGAACCCTCCTACCCTCCAGCAGGTCAACACTCCTGCCCAACTTGGTGTTGTCTGCAAATTTACTGACAGAGCACTCAATCCCTTCATCCAGATCATTGATCAAGATATTAAACAACACTGGCCCCAGTACTGAGCCGTGGGGAACACCACTTGTGACCAGCTACCAACTGGATTTAACACCATTCACCACAACTCTCTGGGCTCAGCCGTCCAACCAGTACTTTACCCAGCGGAGAGTAAACCTGTCTAAGCCACAAGCCGCCAGTTTCTCCAGGAGAATGCTGTGGGAGATGCTGTCAAAGGCTTTACTAAAGTCCAGGCAGACAACGACCACAGCCTTTCCCTCATCCACTAGGCGGGTCACCTGGTCATAGAAGGAGATCAGGTTGGTCAAGCAGGACCTGCCTTTCATGAACTCATGCTGGCTGGGCCTGATCCCTTGGTTGTCCTGCACATGACCTATGGGCGCCCTTCAAGATGAACCACTCCATAATCTTCCCTGGTACCAGGGTCAGGCTGTCAGGCCTGACATTTGGAACAATTTCAATTATGAACATTTTGGATTCACAGAACTCACAGAACCAAAGAAAAAAGCTTAAGAAGAATATTAATTCTAATTGGACTTTCTCAGAATACCAGTTCTAAGCATGTAAAACACTAACTGCCTGTCTCTCTGCCTGCCATTTTATCGTTAATATAATTCCATCCTTAAAAAGCAACTCACAGTCTTTAACAAAAAAATAGTATTATGTCCTAGTGCTGTTAAAAAAAAAAAAACATATCCAGACAGATGTGTAGCGACAAGTATAAGGATCAAGTGTCTTGACTACTGCTGGGCAGTGCTCAAACAGCATCAAGACAGCCTCTCCAACATTATCCCATCACCAGTAGGCTGGGAGTGGTCAAGATCATGGGAGGGGACAAAGGCAAGACAGCTGACCCAAACAGCCAAATGGACATTCCAAAACATATAACATCAGCTCAGCAACAGAAGCCAAGAGAAAGGAGGAAGAAGAGAGGGCATTTGTTATTATGATGTTTGCCTTGTGGAGCAACTGCTACATGTACTGAAGTGCTTCCCAGGAAGTGGCTGGACATCACCTGCTGAAGGGAAGTAGAGAATAAATCTTTTGTTTTCCTTTCCACATGCAGCCTTTGCTTTTGCTTTTTTAAACTACCTTCATCTTGACCCACAATGTTTTTTCCATCTTATTTTCTCCCCCACCCTGTCCTGCTGAGGAGGGGAGTGACAAAGCGGCTTGGTAGCATCTGGCATCCAGCCAAGGTCAATTCATCACACACCATTTAGTGATACTACCTGAAAAAGCAAAAAACATTTTGTGCAGCATAGTCAACACCACTGCCCACTTTTCCAAGAGTTTCTTGGCATAGTTTCTCTACACGACTTTCATTGCATTATTTTAGTCATCCTACCACTTCAAAGTCTCTTTGAGTTCCATTTTGCATTAGGAAGGATTTCAAAATTTTAAAAGAATCATTTGTATGTTAAATATTCCATAATTTTTCTGTCCATTATTTTAATAAAGCAAACATTTTAACAGCCTCAGGGATACTAATTACATTTTACACTCCACCTCAAGGCCTGAAAGAATTTAGGCAGGTAAAATGCCAAAATGCAGATATATTTAGCCCACATCCCTTTGACTTTCAGTAAATGCTCAGACCATATGAGCACTTACATAGCTAGGTTCAATTCAGTTAGTATTTAACAGCATTGGCTTAAGCCACTGTTTACCAGGATCATAACCACACACTCCTGTGCTAAGATTGCTACTGAGATTCATATAAAACACACTAGTTTAAACTGATTGCTTCAAAACTATCTCAAGGACATATGCACAATCAGGAAAACAACCCTCTCAAGTGTAATGCAGATATAATTTTAAGACTCAAAGTGTCAACACTTGAAAACGGAATTAAACACTGGAGTCTCTTCAGATTTGAAGGGTGCATCATCTTCAATATTTGACTATTATCTCATCTAGCACAGCAATACTTCTTGTCTTTTCTCCCTGGAGAAGAGAAGTCTCAGGGGGCCACCTCATCACAGTATTCCAGTATTCAAAGGGCAGCTACAAAGAGGACAGAGGCACTCTCTTCATAAGGAGCCACATGGAGAGGACAAGGGGCAACAGGTACAAGTTGCACTGGGAAGAGTTTCATCTCAATATAAGAGAATTTTTTACAGCAAAACCAATCAATCACTGGAAGAACCTCCCCTGGGACATGTTGGAGTCCCCATTACTGGCAGTTTTCATGATGTGACCAGACAAACTGATAGATAATCTCATCCAGGCTTCCTTTACCACAAAAGGATGGAGTGATGATCTTTCGAGGTCCCTTCCAACCTGGGCCATTCTACAGTTCTATGATTCTGGTGCAGCAGACTTTTGTATGGGGTCCCATGTGAAAGAAAAAAAACCATAGCATAAAGAAATGGTCCCACATGGAGAACTGAAGAAGTTAATTATAAAACATAAGAAAAAGTCTGAAAGGAAAACAGTAAATTCTCAAATGCATGGCAAGGCCTGAGTATTAGAGACCTGGTAGTTTTCAGAGTCTCCACAGACCTCTGCTCTGAATAATTATCTTTTATGACACCTAGAATTTCACCCATGGATTCTTTCATTCTTGCCGTAAGTTCAAATCACTCAGATAACCCAAAAAGCCTAACAAAACATTATGTACGTCTGCCAAACACCAAAAAGTTGAAACCATTCAGGTTTTGAAACTAAAAGAATTCTAAGGAATTTATTTTTAGCATTGAGTTCTTCTATAATGACAATGTACAGACCAGATTAATAACTTTACGTCTGTCCTTTCAGACACTTGCTGCAATCAGAAATAGGTGAGGCAGAATTTGGATGACTAGTAAGACAGCAGGGTGTATTTTTTTTCATAGATATGTTTCATGTCAGGTGCTTCTGACAGGTACCTCAGGTGATGTTCTAGTTACATCAGTGTGACCAAATTAATTTATTTGTAATACAGAAGATTAAGTAAGAGAAGAACTTAGCCTGAAGTATTATTCATTTTCTGCACCTTATTACCCAATGCTAAAAAAAAGACCGAAGCTGCAAAACAACAGGAATAATTAGTGGCTTTGGCTAATAAAGTTAAAACTACTTTTGCAAGTTCTAAAAGGAACAGACAATAATGATGACCACTTTTTTCCTTTATCTACCCCTCCTTCCAAGTGAATAGATTAGGAAAAAGTGTCGTCTTCTGCTTCTTCTAACTCAGGAATACACTATGCAATTGAGATTAGCCAGAATTTGTGATTTTTTTACTTCTTCTGGCAAATTTGGTAGGGCCTAACTAAAGAGATTACAAATGGAAACACTTTCTCACTTAAAAGCTAGTCATGTATTTGTGGTCAGGTGCCTCAGCATATGACAGATGTTCTGCAGAATTTGAAAGGGATTGCAGTGAAATAAATTCCATAAAATCTACTCATAAAGTTACAATTATGAAATACATTGAAATGAACCCCATAAGTTCCATCTGTTTCACCATCTTTCTCTGAAGGCCAAAATAATTTGACTAAAACCTAGAATCTACTCTTCTGTTTCACACCAATATAACCTAATTGCCATACTGTAGTAAGAGCCTAAAAGCAGCTCCCAGATTTGATACAAAACAGATTTCATCCCCTAAAGCAAATGACTTACAAGACTTACAGTAGCTCTTTTTTTGAGTTAGCAGCATGTTGACTAACAGTACTCCGTTTAAACTATTCTAACATCATAGTCATAAGGCTTTATTTTTTAAGTTTGCATATTGCCACCTCCTGTTCTGTCCTGAAGGGGTAGTCATCTTTTCACTGACCAAAAGGTGATCCAACGACAAAGAGAATTTTTTCCATTAGTAAAACCATTGGTATTAATATTTTTTCTACAATACACTTTCGATAATGCCCCTGAATGAAAACAGCAGCTTTGTCAACAAATTACACCTGGACAAATAATCTTAGTCATATGGAAATACTCAAGAAATAGAAACAAAATCCTTGTTTATACCACCCAGTGGGCAGTAGTTTTTATATGTGTTGAAAAACTTCCCTCTAAGACACACTATCATAACAATATATGGATAGAAGTATCTTACAGGCATCATGCCATCTACAAGAACCCAAGTGATCAGAAGAAAATTCTGCCGCATTTTGATCTGTAACAAAACCACTCCTATTTGATTTTGGACAGCCAAATCAAGCTAGCTGATGGAAAGAAATATATCAGAACACTTACATATTTGTGAATTTATGTGAATATGAATTTTGTGAATCCAAAAGCCTGCAATCCCAGAAGTTTCAAAAAAGCACAATAAATGTGAAACTGCAAACCGGTTATAAACTAGAGCAAAGACTGGAGTTAAGACAGCTACTTACACAAGCACTGTGTTAATTGTGTTTTGACAGTTCAAGAAGGTGCACATCTTTCAAAGGGGCCAGAGGCCTTCCACACCTCCAGGAGCTGTGTGCTCTGACACACCCCAGTTCCCTACCAGTATGACTGTGGAGGACTGGTCAGAAGCAAAACCAAGAATCTCCACCATAAGAACCCGCACAAAGAAGAAACCTAAAGCAAAGGCAGCACTAAACTTTAGGCAGCAATTTGACTTCCAAACAAATTCAAACTTACGGTATTATAGACATGTTCCAGCCACAGATGAAATGCAATGGTTTGACCAATTTTTCCATGCTCCATTGACAAGCATATGACAAAACAAAAAGTTTCATTTCCTTTTAAAGACTTATAAAGAATCTAACCAGTAACATTTTCCAACTTCCAGATTTACAAGTTGGTTATGAACAATGCAGATACAAAACTACAGTGTGTGAAATTAGAGCCTTTCCTAGAATATCTATAATTTGAGCATTTAACTCAGACACACCATTGTAATAGATAAAGAAATGCCACCTGGTGTGTTTATATGACATAAAAATAAATTAGTTCAATCTAATAAAAGGAGAAAAACTTACTCAATAACAGCAACTGAGTCACACAAAATTAAGTTTTACCTTCAAAACTTACATTCAAGACTCCTGTGCCAAAGCCTTACTCAATTATCCACTAAAAAATTCCTTGAAAAGTAGTGTCATACCATTCACAATGCAGAAACAGGAACCTATGTTCAGTAATATTATTAACATTGTATTACAATCTAGAGCAGGAACAGTTGTAATAATTGTATAACCACAGTTTAAGATCTGTTGGCTGTTCAGGTGGGTGAGTGTTGGTGTTCCCAAGGAAAAAAAAAAAACCAAACCAAATCAAACCAAAAAAGAACCCAAACTAACCAAAAAACCCAACAAAATCCCAAAACTATACATGGCCAATATTTGTTCTGCTTAAATGCTAAGGAACACTTGCCAAAAGTCTGAAAGTTTTTTATATGGTGGAGGCCAAATATGCAGGAAA
>NW_010546039.1:0-1140 GCF_000687285.1 Phaethon lepturus | reverse complement strand
AGTGTGACACTTTCATAAGAGGCTGCAACATGCTACTTTCAGCTTTCCTATTATTGCAATGCAAAACACTTATGCAGTGGAAAAAAAAATTACTAAATATGTTCTAAAATCTTAGGCAATATGAAAAATTTTCTACACAAACCAGTTTTCAATTTTGCAAAACAATGATTCACCATTATGTTAGATGTTTATACTCAAAACAAATGAAAACAAATTTCAAGTGACAAAGTGAAAACCCCCAATATTTACAGCCATCTTCCTCACAATCTTGTAAGTTGTTTTATTTAATTGTTCAAGTTTTTCTTATCCTGTCAGCTGGTTACAGCTGACAAAGAAAAAAGATCTCCATTATTTTCATTTTCACAAAAACACTCCCTTCTGGCTGGTCAGAAAGCAAGCATTATTAGACACACTTAAAATTTTTATTTTACATATTATAACTCACCTGTTTGGGAAGCCGGAAAAGAGAATTTTTGTAAAATATATCTTTAGCCTGACTCCATGTTCCATCAATGATGATCATAACAGATGGACTAGAAGACATCACAACAACTTCTTCCAAATTGGTTGCTTCAGCTCCAGGATACAAAATCAGAGTATTGGGATTCCTGCACACAGTTGCTAATTCAGGATACCTTCAAGGCACAGACATACAAAATTACAATAATGATTAAAGGTTTTCACAACAAATACATACTTCCAGACATTCCAAGTTACTAACTCCCATGCATCTTCTCCAAATTTTACTTAAGTTTCAGAAGAGGTCTATCACTCAGCTACTACTTTCTTTTTCCAACACCTGAAAAGTTGTTGGTTCTCTCTCGGCTCCTAAGCGGGGAGGAAAAAACACCCATAAAAGTAATCAATAAGAGCCTGATAAAGCAATATATCTCCGATACTTTAATCATTAAATCCCTAAGGCCTATCTGAACCAAAGATGTTTTGAATTCTTTACCAAAACTTATACGTGTTCTAGCAAAATTTGTTCAAGCACTTGGCACAAAAATATATGATTGTATCACCCCATTTTGAACCTTGTATATATAAAGAACATCAGCAATTCGTGGTCCACACCCACAGAACATTTTTGAAAATGTGACCATCTCAATTAATGTGACGCCAGTCTACAAGAAAGGCCGG
>NW_010546038.1:0-608 GCF_000687285.1 Phaethon lepturus | reverse complement strand
GCCAGTTAGCTGCATGTCAGTCCTTACAAAAAAAACCTAACAAAAACCTCCACCCCAAAACCAAACCAACCAACCAACCAGCAAAACATTTTTTTGGTGATTCTTTTGATCACAGGTGACTTTACGCATAGCAATTTTCTCAAGAGAGAATGCTGTTCTTGAAGATTGAAAATTTAGCTCTTTACCCCTGTAGTTAAGCGAAGTGCATTCAGTCATCCAGAAGATTCTTCACTTTCTCCTAGTCACGTTGAGGAGTTCAGTGCTGAAAGGGGAACATATATCTATTTAAATGAACACATATCTATATAAACAAACACACTGGCTGTTGTGTAGAGGATAACTAGCATAACTCTTCAGCCTAATTAAGATGTCATCGTTGCCATAAACATTATATGTTTACATTTTTTCAGCCTTCAGCCTATTGTATCATAAAAAAAAGGAAAACAAAAAGATGAAAATTCAACAGTTAATACCCCCCTGGACCACATAATACTTTTGGCAAAATGTCCTTGACATTGAAACAAGTTTGGAACTTTCTTCCAGACAAGTAGATCCACAGTTTTTTAACCACTTGGTGACTTGTGTCATAGCAAAGCCTTTGGCTCAAC
>NW_010546037.1:66560-67976 GCF_000687285.1 Phaethon lepturus | reverse complement strand
GGAGGTTTCCCGGGAGGGAACCTCCCCCCCCCGAGGAAAATTCTGTGTGCGCCTTCCCCGCTAGCTTCCCCTCGCCTAGCCGGGGGGAGGAAGGGGCGATGGAAGTGGAAGAACTTTCCTTTGTCGTAGGGGAGGATTTAGTGACCTCCAAAGTTTCATTCCGGGAGGAAACCGTTCGATAAGTTTCTCAGGATTCGTGCTAATTTTCCTGTAATGTATTGCGCTGTTATTTGGAATCCAGCACGCTCAAAGCAGTGGAGCAGGAAAAAAAGATTAGGGGCTTTTAGGTAGGGATTTCATTGCTTTTATTACGTTCCTTTTTAATACCTGCATTTTATATTTTGTACTTTCAGATGGGTAGTGTGGAATACATTTATGTATGCATATACTTGCCTGTGGATAACACTGAGGATGAAAATGGGAAACATGCAGAAACTAGACAGATTTTAAACATTCCATTCTCTTTGGCAGAAGATCAATAGTTGAAGATTTCTGCTTACACAATCTATACCTTGACAATATCATAATTAAGAGATCTGCTGATAATGTACGGTATTGATAGCCATTTCAACTTCAGTTAAGGCTTAATAAATTTAGCAGGTAATTTAGACTACTATAAAGGAGCTTTGAATATGCTGGATAAACTGGTAACTAGGCAAGATTATTAAACTTTCTGATTGGCTCCTGATGAAGTGAGCTCTTAGTTTTTCAAAATAATATCAGTAGATATTTAAAATACAGGACTACATTTTAAATGTGAGTGTCTGAAATTTGACTACCAGAAAAGAGTGTATCTTTTGAGAAGACCAATTAAGGCATCATTATATGATGGTAATCTGTGATGCAGCCATTCGTAATAAACAGTTTCATGATGCGAGGCACTGTAAATTTTCTGGTAGTGTACTACAGAAATGGGGGGGTTAATTTCTATTTTACATATGGATTTTTTTTAAAGTTATTAAATGTGGTGGCTACCCCATGTATGATGCATGCATGAATTGATTGATATTAATTATTACACATTAAATTTTTGGCTTGGCTCTTCTGGTTTATTTCATTGTCTCAAGCTATCTGAGACAGAAGAATGTTAAAATTTCTTGTTTGTGCATTATTCCCCATTACCTCTTCTCTCCCTGCTCTCCTTCGGTCTAATGTAAAGCAGAGTAACTGCTGAGAATACCTGTACATGTTTGTGTGAAGAAAAATGCCCATTTTAAAGATACACAAATCTTCTTGGTAGATGAGAGCAAACTCCTCATGCCCTGTATGAAAACATACTGAGCTGGTATTAATAAGATGCTTGTTCTGGTGTTAGTTTGTGATGCCAAACAACAAACATGAGAGAATGCAAAGATAAAGCTGGGGCTCTGATCTTTGTTTGAACAGGTCATGTTTTTTGTTTAATGCTGTGTGCTC
>NW_010546037.1:33860-66529 GCF_000687285.1 Phaethon lepturus | reverse complement strand
GGAATGTAAAGCGGAGTGGAGTTCTGATTTGGCATACATAGCCAATTCTGACATTGATGTTTCTGCTTCTTGAGTTAATGGTTCATAGAATATAGTGGTGTTTGTGATCATATTTATTTAATTGTATTATATGGAATTAGAAAAAAAAGTCCGGATTCTGTCCTTTTAAGAACCAAATATGATCAGATCTGCTCCCTCAGATCCGTAGTCCTCCTCACCTGAAGAGTTACACAGGAGTGGGCTCTTCTGTATAGTAGAACATGTAGAGGTGTATAAAAAGGTTACTGTTCTGCCACTGAATTAGAAGGAAGGAGACTCAAGTCCCCTGAAACCAGATAACTGCTTAGTTGATTATCCAGGCAGTTTCTTTTTTCAGATATATGGAAACATTATTGAATAGTAAATAAAAATGTGTTTATAATTGAATTTTAATATTTTTGTCCATGAAAACAGTTTTCTTCTCAAATGGTTAATAAACACAGTAAAAATAAATCAATGCAGTTCATTAGATTCTTGCTGAACCTTGTTTTGAAGATTTTAAAGAGGATGTAGAAGGTAATATGAGGGAGGAGCCTTTTCACATGTTCCTGTTACATTAAAACGTATTAGAATATTGCAATGTACAGTTTGAGCTCTCAGAATAAGACTAAGTGTAGTGCTGGAAACTTTAATTTGGATGTTCCGGATTGTGCACTGGTTTGGATTCTGTGATCATTGTCCATAGGTAAACCGGGTCTGTGTGAGAGTGTCTGAGAGCAAGGTGGTCTTTAATTGTTATTTCTAATTTAAATACATACTTCTGGATATTCTAGGCTATGTTTCAAACTATAAGCAAGGCTAGTAAAGGACTAGCCTAAAAGGGTCCTTTCAGGTCACTGGACTGTTATCCTTTGAATTCCTATTTAGAAAGTCATCTTTTCAGGCTGATGTTATTACAAATAAAATAACATGCGAATGTAATGCTTGGGCAAGCTTGCAGAATGGCAGTCCAGTAAAGATTATTGTAAAAAGGAGGTGAGCTGGTATGGTAATGGCTATTCACCTGCTTCTGCAGTGGCCACCTCTGGAGGGTAAAATTCTTCATTCCTTGTGACTGCTTACTGCTTACTGCTTGACCTCGTTGTTGAAACTGTCAACAAGTGTGACAGTTTTGCTGTGATTTGATACGACAGTGGAAATTGTATTAGAATTAACAACCAACCATCATGACATATATGTAGTAACTTGCAGTCATAACTGATTTGGGTTTCATTACACTAACCTAAATACAAAATGCTTAGTGTTCTCCATTCAGTCACTTTTTAAAATGCTGTTATTTACTATGGTAGTAAGATGGGGTTCATAATGTCATTTAAATATGCTGTATTGTGTGTGACTATGGAGAGCCATACTAACATTAGTGTAGTAAGGACTCGTCTTCTTTTTTACACAGATTGAGAGGTGTAATACATATGTATAATACATTTTGCTTGCAAGTATTTGCTCTTGTTATATATTTTTAATTTATGCATTTCTGCTAAAAACAAGAGTACTGTATCAAGCATATATTTTTTTTTAAAGCTATTTTTTATGCTGCATGCCCTCTTGACCTTTTAAATTCAGTTCCTCTGCCATATAGCTAGTCCAAGCTTCCCTTATGGCAGGTGAGGGTCCTACATTCAACCAAAGACTAAAGCCAGCAGAGCAGCTGTAGAAGCAGCATACGAAGGAGACCGATGGTTATTGATGTTTTTCACTGTTTTTTCTCTGCCTTTTCCTAATTGGCTGTTTTGCTCAAGCTCGCTCTTTGCCAGCTCTCGGAGTCGCATTACTTAGCTTAACATGCTGTATGGCTCAAACATCCTGCATGCCACTTTATTTTTTAGCACCTTTTTCCTCCTCTCACCGAATCTATCAGATCCCATCTTCTCTCTGCCTTTGTCTTTTGTGGCGCTAATCCCACTTACTTTTTTCTTCTTCATAAAAGAAAATGGAAGGAACATAGTGCTCTGCCATTGCACTGATGATTTCTCTGCGTTGCTGTATTTTTCTCCCATATCCTTTGTTGAGCTGCTGGAGACTGTAGGCTGTTTGGGGCAGAGACTGTCTGTACTGCATGGTTGTACAGTGCCTAGCATAGTTTGCTGTTGGATTTCACTTGGTTGGTGGACACTCAGTAGCAATAAATAGTAATACTAGGATTATTGCAGCTTTGTGGGACAGCCTTTCTTCTGGTTGTTCAGTAGTAAATAAATTTCTTAGAGCTTATCTTCACTGCGTTGCTGTTCTGAGGTATATCTCAGTTTTTCCCCTCAATACTTTGTCCCTAGTGTGAGTAGTTTTTAATAAAGTTCAAGATACCTTGCCTGTGGCAGCAGGGATGGGATGGATTAAAATGCAGCTACTGCCAGTAGTTAACAATCTAGTACCTTAACAAGAACCAAAACAGGAAAAAAAGTCAGCCTCAACACGTTTCAGTGGCAACTTCAGATTTGATAACACCAAAAAATGTTCTATTTTCACCAGGTTGATTAAGGCAGACAGAAAGGAAAAGAAAACCCAAAAATGTATAGGGGGTTCATTTCACTACTTTGATACATTCCTCCTAAGTACTTTTTCATTTTGATTTCCTTTTACTTTTTACCCCTGAACTGTTTGGCTTTGTTTTATCATCTTTTGTGTCACATGAAAATTTGTCCAAATAAAGTCTTCCAAAGTTTTTCAAACAGGCAGCGAATCAGCTGATGTACAGTGCATACAGCTCAGAGTCACAGTTCGGAGGCAGCCAGCCCAGTCACTGACCAACTACTCCTGTCACTTGGCACAGCCTGCGCCGTGTTTTGCAGTGTGGTAAGCTTCCACCTCAGCTAGCCTAGCTGCTGCCATGGAGCACTGTGAGTGCACTCTCAGTGTAGCTCTTCTCCTGAATCTTGCTGCTTTTATGAGTAGCCTCTTCAGCTTCAGGGAGAGCAGTGATTTGAAACATCCCTATGTGAGAAAGGCACTGTAGGACTGGATGCTTTGCTAATCAGTAGGATCCATTTTAGGTCTGAAGAATATCCAGAGGTGTTTGACCTGAAGCACTCCCCCTCTGGACTGTGTGTCTGGGACTTCCCCCCTACTATCCTTCCTCTCTCTTTTTCTTTGAAGAAAAGGTTTAGTTGCCTTTGTTTCTGTTTCCTGTGGACTGTGTAGGGGGGCTCTTTGTGGACAATGACTTTAAGGGTAGGAGGAGTGAGTGGCCCAAACAACTGTTCAGTATTTTTCCCTTGTATCACCCCTGGGGAGGATACCTGGAAAAATAAACAGAAGAAACCCAGTGACTTCCTCCCTGAACATTAATCAGATGACATGAAGGATTTCAGTGGGATGGATGCAACTAAATGAGTGAAAAGTGGAAAAACCAAAATTAATAGGACAGTATACTTAATTTTCAAAGTTTTATGTCTAAGAGGAAAAAATGTAGCTGTTAAGGATTTGCTTGATTAATTTTATAATTTAATCCTAGCCCTTAATAGAAAAAGGTATACTGATCTCAGAAGTAGTATCACTATAAATATATTTACATGTAAGCTGTGTTCTACATTTCACCTTACATGTATTTGTGTGCTGATACTTTGACATTTCATTCATCTTGAACTGCAGAAATAGATTGGCCACTTTTATTTTCTGTTCTTGTGTATTGGCATTAGAGTTCAGCAACCTTTCAAGAGTCGTTAGTGTTAGATTTCTTTCTGAACTCGGACAAGAATATTGGCAACAGAAATTCATCTGCAGCCGAGGGGTGCTGCTGCACAAAAAGAGAAGACCCTGTGAACTGTCTTACCAGTATTAACTTGCCTGTGTATGAAGCAGCAGCTCCTGGCTCCTGCTAAATTCAGAGCAGGGGAGTGGCTGCCTCTGCTGCTGGCTGTTCAGGGGTGCTGTGTCCTGAGCCACCCTGGCACCATTGCTGTACTTTGTCAGCCCACAGACTAAACCAGCTGGTGACCAACACTGATTTTGAATGTTTACATGAAAACGACTTGATCTGTCTGCTAAAATAATCCTCTGCTCAGTATTAGGCTTTGCCGTATTCTGGTGTAATTTTGGTATGGGAGTGAAGATGCTAAACCAGGTGGGATGTATTCTGTTCTCAGATATGCCTGAATGATGAAATCGGTCAAATTCTGTGCGTTTATACCCAACTTCCATTGAAATAGGTTTGAATAAAGTATGTGTTGCAGGCACGTGGGGCTTGACCCAGCAGGGCTTGTACAGATGAAGGCTAGGAAATGAGTGTGAGGCCGCTTGTCACAAAAGGGTGAAGAAAAAGAACATTCTTCAGTTAAAAATTAAACCAAACTGTTTCTTAAATATATAATGTTTCGGTACTTACATAGCTGTCTTCTCAGTAAAGCATATTTTAAGAGATTCAAGAGCTTAATGAGATGACATGCCCAAATTGCAGACAGAAATGGAGACTCAAATCCCCACAACCCTAATTTACTCCTGTTGGAATGTCCATTTTTGATCATTTTCCCACATAACCTGTATTTTTAGCTATTTTCCCTTAGAATGAGTATTACCATTTTGGGAATTGTAATTTGTCTTTTATGAATGTATACTCATGATGTTCAGTAATGTAGATTTTGAAATACTGCGAGAGATGAAGGCAAATTTTTTAGGGTGAGGAGTTTTGTGGCTTTTAAATATTTATTTCAAATTTCCTTCCCTAGAACTAATTACTTAAATAGATGAGCTACCTCTGCAGGTATTTTGGGATAAATATAGGTAATATTGAGACAAAACAGTATATTTTTCAGCAAAAAGATTTGGTTTTACTTAAGAAAATGTATCCATTTAAATATTTTATCCAAATATTGTAATGTTTTGTACATTCAGGCAAGATCGTATGTAGGATTACAATAATGCATTTAGCCTTGACAAATGTTCAGTCTATTTGTAAATCTTAGAGTATTGCAGTGTTTAAATCTAAAATATATCGGATATATTGTAAAGTGGAAGTTTAAGGTAAAAACAAAGCAACATTATTAGGTTGTATTTATTTTTTAAATTGAATAAATGAACAGTTATTGTGTGGATGAGAATTTGATTCAGAAAATGAAACTGCTGATGAGCCAAAATAAAATTAAATCTTCATAAACAGAATATTCAGTTACTGTATTTTTGGGAACCTAGGTAGGGAAATGAGAAAAAGTAATTTAAAATCATACAATCATCATTCAAAATAAGACCAAGGGTTCTAAGTGGTAACTGCTTCAGATAAATAAAGAATTAGATTTCATAGACACATGTGCAATTCTAGTGTTTTCTGAACTCATTCATCTATCTCTCTTTCTGGATGCCAGGTCAGAACTTTGGCATATAGTAGGTGCAGTATATTTTTGGAGGGAACTCCACTGAGGTGGATGTTAGGGCATAGTTCCAAAAGACAATTTATCTTATTTCCTACTTGCTGGGTCTATATAATCTTTTTATGACAGTTAAAGCTAACAGGTACGTTAGTGTTCTTTATAAATAAAGTAATGAGAGAAACATGTAAAATATTTGTGTTTGAGAGCAATGGAAGAAAGCTAATTTGAAGAAAAACATTAATTTTCAGTGAAGAATTTTGTCATACAGTATTTGACAGATCATTATAATCAGGAAAGGAGAACAATGATGTGTGTTTTAGCATGGTGAGGAATATCTTTTTTTTTTTTTTTCTAATGCAGGTTAAGGCAATTGTAATTACAGAGAAATAAGAGGTCTTATTTAAGTCAGTGAATTTTTTTCACATTACAAAACAGATTGCTCAGTGCCCTGTAGATCTGCAGTTGAGAAATACGTGATATATATGATGAAGCACTGAAGTATTCATTGATAGGTGAAATAGGAGAGTCTAAACAGAAGAGGATAGATCTTGCACTCAGCTCATGGAAGTCGGTAGGATTTTGAGGCATACGAGTAACTCAGAATTATGCCCCCTGGTTTCGGTTATATGGGTGGGAATAGGTCTGACTTCCAGGGAAAAGATACGGTCACAGAACCGAGTATTATTTGATAGATAACAGTTAGGAAATACAGATTCTCTGGCACAGAAAACCATCTCAGACACGTTTTAAAAAGACCTCCCAAAGAGTCCCCTTAATAAATCATGGGGATGGTATAGCTTCTTTCAGCAGAAGCCACTGAAGAGAGCAGAGACTGAAAAACGGGATGCTTGAGATCTCTGATCTCAAGAGATACACCACAGGCAAAGGTTTTTGAAAATACTGTAGCAGAGCGTATGCTCTCTAGTTACCAGTGAGGATTGTGAAATCCATGGTAAGAGCTATGGTAAAGAGGCATTTGTAAAGGTTTTATTCCAATCTTTGACCTTAAGACAACTTTACAAACTTGCACAGCAACGTACCTCTACGTTATGCCCAGAGGAGCAGATGGAGCAGTGTGCGTTGCCACCTCATGGCACTCAGTACGGATCGGTGAGTGCGTTCCTGTTTTTTCTTTTTAATTGGCGGAGATAAATCTGCATGACAAAACTCACCCTCGTTTGTACATTTATTTGCTGCTTAAAACCAGGGATTTCTTAGCCCGTGCGGACGTGAAGTTAGAGCCGCCCTTCAGCGGGGTCGGAGGCAGACAGGCGGGCCGGGGGAGGCCTGGGCTTGGAGGCTGCAGCCTCGAGGTCTGTCACCCTGCCACGGTTCCCCGCCGCTAAAGTGGCGTTTAGAGAAACTAATGCTCTTGCATGTCACGCTGCTTCTGTAGCTGAAGTAGGGTTAAGTTTCCCGGCGGGATTTCTCGGTCACTACGTTCATTCGAAGAACTCTGGGAGGTTTGTAAGGGTAACACCTGTAAGGGTGTAAGGGTGTAACCCACTTGTAACGGTTTGTAAGGTGGTAAACACCTTAAATAGCACCACAGGTTGTGAGGTTGGAATTCAGATACCCTCGAGGAGTCCGTTTGTTTTTTAACGCTGTTGTTTAGTTCTCATTGACACAAACTGCGGGTACATAAAGCGTTTGCTTTGGGAAAAGGGCTTATAAGTGCGTATTTCAATTCATTGTAGTTTTATTTGTTTATTTTTTAAACGTAATGGGAAATGTTTCTGCCTACGACAAATCGTATTCGTTTAGAAAGCCTAATGATTCCATCAGTAGAAATGTGCGTGATGGACCTTCAAATCTACAAGTGTCTCGATGACGTTTGATCTTGCTGCCTCCACATTAACGAACTGATTTGTCGAGTCAGTCCAAACCAGTCTGTGAAGGGGAGTCTTGGTGGTTTTGGTTTGCCAGGAGTTGCATTCTGTTCCAGAAGCTGGAGAGGGGGAAGAGGCGAGTGTATCCCTTTGGAAAAGCTTTCATCTGCAGAGTGATTTGCCTGGCTCATCCTTTCCCACAGAATAATGCCTTTTTAGGATTATTTCAGTATTAATTTCCCGATGGCAGAAGTGAAGATAGCAGACTAACTCCATTGACTAGCTTCTGTCTGAAATATCTGACATGGCTATTTTAGACAGCAAAAAACCTTTAGGATTTTCAGCCTATTTCTCATAGTAAGTGATTGGTTTACTGGTTCCAGTGTGTCTGCTTGTCACCGGTCAGTCTATAACAAGCTTTTTTGGGTGGGAGGTTAGAGCAAAAACAGTAATTTGTGATAATGAAGCCAATCACTAGTGGTTAGAAGAATGACAATTGGGACCATTGCTTCAGAATACTCTGTAGTTCTTTTTTGGGACTTAAATAAAGGGTATGCTTCCCCATGTAAAAGATTACCTGATGGTTTATGAAGAGCACTGTAGTGCAGTATAGGGGAAGACCAGAAGCCTTGATGAAGCTCTTGGAAGGGTTTCCGGTTAACAGTGTCCAAGATTTGCACAAGAAGCAAGTGTGTCACTGTGCAATCTATCACAAACTCTCACACGCTTCTTTAAGGTATTTTACTTCTATTGTCTTACTGGCTTTCCCTGAAAAAATATGGCTTTGATATTTTATAGCTGCATGAAAACGCCTTTTTTTTTTTTTCTTTTTTTTTTAGACTACGTTTCGTTTCTTCATTGCCTCCTCAAATCCCAGCTTGTCAGACTCTGAACAAAACTAACATGTTTTCAGTAGTTGCCTCTCTGCCACTGATGTTGGTACTGCTGGGAATCCCAGCACATCCTCCTCTATCTTTATGTTACCTCACTGTTATTAGTGCAAAATCTGGCAGCTGCCCCTCCTCAGCTCTTGCCGGGGTGTGTTATAGCTGTGTTGTGCTTCTTGACTTCCAGATTTTTCGTAACATAGCGAAGGTCATTGCTCAATCCATAACTCATTCATAGTTTTCTCTCTTAGTTTGTAACTTCTTTTTTATTATCAGTATCATCATCACTATTTTATCTTGGTTTCTAATTATTTCAGTGACATCTGCTTGAGTCATGTTCTCTCAAGTCTAGGTTCATACTGTGTGTTGCTGGAATAATTTTCAGGAAGTCTCAATGTTGTTTTTAGGCTTGAGACATGGGATGTTTCATGGAGGGAACAGTGGGGACAATGGAATAAGATATGGCGAGAGACAGTGGAGATGGGAGTGAACTGAAGGATGAACATAGAATAAAGCAGAATCTGTGCGTGAAGAAGTGAGATAAAAATAAAATGTTGGCTTGAAATGGAAAAAAAAAACAGAAATAGGATGCATAAAAAGGCTGGAAAATTCATGTAAAAGAGGGAAGTAATTATGCCAGCTATACAAGAAGGCTGTGAGATGACAATATCAGAAATTTCAGGCTGAAAAAGTAAAAAAATCTTAATACAAAGATTTATTTGAGGACCTCACCAAAGGGCTTAAATATATGTCTGGGTGCAAGCACCTGCCTAGACCAGTAATTCCTCAGGAGAGATGTTGCAATCCACGTAGTTTATGGCCTGATGCAAAGCCTTCTGAAGACGGTGGAGCAGTGCCCATTGTACACATCGGGCTTTGGGTCAGAGCTCTGTGAACATTTGAACACATGCTGGAGAAAGCAGCAGGAAAATAATGTATAGAGAACATTCCTGCCATCAATAAGGAGATGGCTTAGCTGATTAAATAGCTTTTTCTCAGTCTGTGATTCCAACAGCCAGGTTTGTGATATTTATTTTAGTATTCATGTTCTTGCAGTCCTTTTTACATTTCTCTGTTTTTCCCTGGCAGACGTCCCGCAGCTCCATAAGTCTGGGGGAAGAGGATGGTTAGCGTGTTGTTGCTGTGGGGATTTGAGTCTTAATGCTCTGTGTTGGTAATGCTGGGCATATCATTTTAAAACTTGCATGCTATAGAAGCAGGTAATTATTTTCCTGCTGCATTTTATACTCTGGTTTGGGAAAGGAGGAAATTTCAGAATATTGAAAGAAAAAAGTTACGATTTGGGGGACTATTGCAAATGGAAACAGAAAGAGGGTGTCAGTCTGGTTATCAGTCAAGCTGGAAAGAGACAGCTTGTTCTGTCGAACACCAAGAATGTCAGTAGTCAGCCAACCACTTATGCAGGAAGAAAACCCTAGACTGAAAGGTAAGGTTCAAAGACATCTGTGTATGTTTCTGAAATGAGCTTGAATTAAACTTGCTATTGAATTATGCTTACTGATTATGTGTGTTACATATTTGATTTTTGTTTATCACAGGCTATTCATATGATTGCTAGTTATTTTATTTTTATTGCAGGATCTGGCTCTTTCTTTTCTTTTCCAGTCTAGGATGCTTTTTATGTGTCCAGGGTTGACGCTGAGTGACTGTCATTTGGCAGAAGGCTTAGCAGCGCTGTGGCATCTTTTTTTTTTTTTTTCCCTTTTTTTTTCCTTACCTCAAGTGAAATATGTTGTCCTCCCATTTGCTACATGTGTTTATATGGTGAACTTCTTGCTGAGTGTCTGTGACCAGCATCCTCTCAAACTGGCTTAATGATGTGATTCACGCACTCTCCCATGTGCAAGGATTGAGCCCCTGCTTAAAAGAACTCTTCAGCACTAAAGGGTATATCAGCGGTGTGCTGACTGTGGTTTGTTTCTGTTTGCAAGCAAATTTGTTCTTTAGAATTAGTTTGTGTTGGTGTTTTTTTCCACTTAGACAGAAAGAGGAAGCAGAGCTTTAGAGTGGATATTGGGGTACCTGCATACGTCTGCTGTTTCTGCAGCAGATTTGCTGTATAACTTGAGAGAAGTCATAAAAGACAGGACCCAAAGAGGAGGCTGACAGAAGATTTTTTCCCAGCTGCTGTGAGCTCCTGAGGATTTACTGAGGCCAAAGGGAGATTCTAGGTCCCTAAGGCAGTGCCTTAACTCGTTTGAAATTGCAGTTTAGTTGTGTGTAAAGTGGGCATAATCCCTGAATTATAAAACAAAGGCTGTGTTTTTCAGGTGGTTTGAAATCCTTATGTAGAGCTGTGGAATCATAAATTATTAATCTTAGTGGAGAATATTTCTAGAGGTCAGCAGTTCTAATAGTTTCTTTCAAACAGAAGTAGGGTCACTTAGAACAGTTTGCCCCCTATAAAATCTCTGACCTTGCCTATTCAAACTTCTTTACAAATGCATCATTTAATACAGGAAGCTCCTCAGGGAGGGTTCTTCACATCTGCCATCATAATTTCTTATTTCCTAAATGCAGCAATTTGTACTTGATTATTCTTACAGGGATCGTGCCTCCCTTCCCTCCCTCTGCTCTGGCACATTCCTTTGTGTGGCTGCTAGTTCCGTAGCCTGAACGCAGCATCTGAGAGTGTTTAAAATCCGAAATTTTCTTTGTCGTTACTCTAGCATTTCCTTACCACTCAATTCTAGCGGTGGGGGCATGAAGGAATCTGCTCTTTTATTCTCAGGTGGTTTTCCTGTGCGTTGTTAGCGACAGCAAGTTGTCATCATTTTACAGCCATTCAGCAAGTAACAAAACTGAGCTGAATCTCTCATTTCAGTTTGCTAAGAACAAGATGTCCCAAAACAAAAATATGCTGCCGCTTCTTGGAGCACTTAACATCTGTAGTAGTTAAGCAAAGGACTGAAGCCGAGATTTTTCAAGACACTTAGGTGCTTGACTGCTGCTAAAACTGAATTGGACCTAAATACCTGTAAATACCTTTAAAAATCTGAGTGATTTACAAAGACCTCCCTCATCCATCACTCTTGGCAGTGGTCCCTTCAGAGTGGAAGTAAGGCACATCAGCAAGGTTGCATGAAATACTTGTAGTCCTGCGTTCCAGAAACTGCAAATATGAAGCGAATTGCTGCATTCTAACATGGCTTTCCATGAAATATATCTTCTGAAGCAGATTACTTGGACTCCCTAAAAGAAAAGAGCCCTCGTTTGCATGAAAGTAAATATTTAATACAGACAACTTTTAAAAAGGATGCAAAATTATACTGTAAAAATACCCACCTTTATATCTTATAATCCATTTTTTATTAAATCTGGGAAATAAAAATAAGACTCACATTTAAATTACTTTCTGCTGTTTCTAGGGGATACTCTTTGCATTCCAGTTGCTTTCACTTTGCTGTTCCTCTACCCATTTTCAGTGCTGCTGTTCTAGACTTGCATAACCTTCACGGAAGAATTTATTCCCAAACATAAAACCTGTATGGATTTTACTTTTTTAAATATTTAATAGCATTTAACTGTGTGTTAGCCTTTGAATCACTTTCTTTTCCGGTGAATCCAGAATGTTGGTCTAGTGCTGACTGAGAAGAGAATGTGTTTGAAGTGGGGAGCCCTTCATATCTGTCTCAGGGAGTTCCTACAAAACCAGGAGCAAGTGCACAGAAGGCCATTTGCTCTGTTCCTTAGGACATAAAGAGCAACCGCGTGCAATACTTCCCCGTAATAATGGCGCAGACTTTCTGAAGAATCGGTTAAACTGGTCCTTGTTTAATTAACTCGCATCTTAGCTGTGCACAGCCGTGTATTCCATTTCAGGTTTGGTGGGGTTTTTTTGAAGGAGGATGGGGAATAAACATTCAGCAATGCAATAAAAGAAGACAGTAAAATAAATGATCGCATTGAAGAATCATTATTATTTGACGCACCATTCTGAATGACTGCCTTGTCTTTTAGATTTGTATTAAATGTCTGAAATATTTGAGCAACTTGCCCCTGTGTTCTTTAGGAAGTTTACTTCCACTCCCTGCTTCCCACTCCCAACTAAACTACACTCATCAAATTGCTGAGTTGGAAATATTCGTGAGGCGTTCTTTGAGCTGTGTGTCTTCGTCCCTCTATGTTCCCCCCCCCTTCATCTTCATCTCGTATTAAATAAAGCAAATTCCAAACAGATTAACTGTCAAACAGTTATGCTCCGTCTCTTCAATCTGCTTTTAGGTTTTTCAAAGGGGAGTGTGCTGATTAGGTAAGGAGATGTCATGGTCTTCTTCCGTCGATGTAGGAAGATAGCAGGTATGATCGCCTGAAGAAGCCGAACAACACGGTGCAAGCATGGCTTTCGCCCAGTCGCACATTATGGCAGCTAGAAGGCATCAGCACAGTAGACTCATAATTGAAGTGGATGAGTACAGCTCCAACCCCACACAGGCTTTCACGTTCTACAACATTAACCAGGGACGTTTTCAGCCCCCACATGTGCAAATGTAAGTATTATAGTTTTGTTACTGCGCTAGCACAGCCTTCTGAATTGTTATTGCCTTGTCGATGTGGTATTTGATGGACCAGTCGAAAAGAATTCAAAGAACACAGTTTTGCTGCCTTTCTGATAATAATTACTGTGATGATACAAAATCAGTCCATTTGGAAAGTATAAGTACTTCATTAAAAGATGGGGAAAAGATTGCTCCACTAGTGTAACTTTTAATACACAATACTTACAAATTAAAAAGAGAAATAAACCAGCAGTGGTAATAAAGTGAGAGATGCTACAAGGATGATACTTTCTGCAATCTTAATAATGCTTGTTTGCATTGTGCACTTGCTTATTGATGTAAATAGCTATTGAAAATACCAAACCTGTATCTGTACAACACATCCTGTTTGGTTAGTTATATTACAGCTACATACAAGGGAAAAATCACATCAATAAATAAAATAGTGTGGGCACCCATCCGACAACTTAACTTTCATACCGATGTGCCGAAGATGCCAAGTGCTTAAAGAGTAATTAAAATAATGTGTTTGTTTCTGACTTCTTATATAATGACAACATCAGTAAAATTAACTGCTCTAAATGATTTACTTGTAATGTAAAGCGGAGAATTATAATTACAAAATGAAACCTGCCATAAAGTTTAAAGCCAGAAGGAAGAGCAAAAACAGTAAAGCTATTACAAATAAATTAAGTATAAAATTCTACTGTAAAATATTTTTATAGGGAATAAAAATGTCTGCACCGTTTTACTGTGTTTATTAAAGGGAGAAGCAGCCTTATCTTTGTACCAGAAGGCTGTTTTTTTTTTAAAGGAAACTTTTCTTCCTTTAGGAAGACTGAATAAATAATCACCTTGTTCACATTTTTGGTATTTAATATGATTTGGTAATTTACAAACATAGCCTATGATTTCTGCAGCTAAAAAACTCAGCAGTTACGACGGGTTGAATGCTATGTGTCTGCTTGGTGAATGCTTACGTACATTCTTTGCCATAAATGAGATATTATCTGGAGACTAACATATAGAACAGGGTGGTGAGCAAACACTCCATTTTTTGGGGGCCGTGTATTAGTTTACGGCCTCTTGTTGGGGGTTTTTATGTACTATTGAAATGCAAACAGTAAAACGAGTTGAGTGGGAAACATCTTTTGTTTATAGAGCTGGCAAATGGTAGCAAGAGTACAAACAAACAAATGTGAGTTCAGAAATACTTTTAGAAATGAAAATGCCAAATGCAGGTTGCCTTATCTGTCGAAGCTTAGCTATTCTTTGTGAATATTCAGACAGTTCCTTGAATTTGTTCACTGGTTTTAAAAGCTGAAAGTTTTTTACTGGGCTGAAAGTAAGTTAGTTATTAGTATCCACTTGGTACTCAACAATATGCTGTTCAGACTTCTAACCATTAACAAATCATATTACCGGAGGGCTTAGACAATCAACTGCATGATAGAAGTTTGTAATAAAATAAGCTGTCCTTAGAAAATGGTTCCTCAGAAGAGTTTAGCAATCTCTCATGAATGATTAATACTAGTGAAGAAGCTTGTGCAAATAGAAAAACAGGCTAAATCAATTGAAACATTTACCAGAATCTGACCTGCTCTTTCTCTTGGTACAGAAATTGTAAATAATGTTTCTGAATACCAGTGGGATTGCTTTTGCCTCCTACCAAGGAATAGAATAGTAACAGAGAAGGGAAAAGTAAACATAAAAAGTGTAACAAAAGCACCTTTTATTCACATGATTGCTATGGGTGAAATTTTAGCCCTGCATTAGTCCGTACAAGTTTTGTTGTTAACTTCAGGGAGGGGAGGGCTTTGCCATGTCTTTTTGTCTGTCCAGAACGCCTAGGTTAGTGATGTTTCAGGCAATCATAAGCAGATTTCACAGAGACCTGTTAATATCTGAACTCATATTAAGCTACTTTAACCACAGGGGCTTTTTTGTGTTCCTTTTCTTCTGAATTCAATCTCGCAGCTCTTCCTTGGTCCTCCGTGCAGTTTTATATTTCTTGTTTCACTTTTTAGCACCCATAACATGCTGACAGCCCTTTCCTAGCACCATCTTAGTCTGGCATCCCCATGCTTGTGAGATGACTGGGTTGCCACTGACACTAAGGGTGGTAAATTCTGCCAGTGTTTTCAAGTCCATAAATCATTTTCTGGAAAGTTCTGTCTCACTCCTTTGTGAAACCACTGAAATCTAGTATATAAACTAAGCTCAGGCAGTGGTTTTTTTCTCTGAGATTTTTTAACATTGCTTTTCAGTTTCTTTGCCAGTTTTCATACTGGTTTAAAGAAAAACGAAAGCATTTGCACAAAAATAATCAGCAGATCTTTATTCTTCTGCTCACGCTGCAAGCAGTGCATTGGGTGTTGGTGTGACAGCTGCTGTGGGAATGCGTTACACAAGAATACAGGGATCGAGCCTTCAGAAATTATTGCCAGTAATACAACTTAGATGCGTTTGTGAAACTCGACATATGTTTTTACCTATATATGGCCTCAGCATGTGCATATCACTTCAACGTGAAAAATCTGCATCTCTTTTTTTTTTTTTTTTTTTTACTGTTGTATTGATGCCTTTTTCCCATGAAAATTCTCTGGCCCATTGCACATCTTCCCTGTCCCCATCCAAACTATAAGAAAAAGCCTGTGTGTGATGTGCTGCATGGGTTACCGTGGTAAGTCGTTGTTTTTCCATTCAGCTTCGGAGGAGCAACATGTGAAACGCGTGCTCCTCCCCAGCACCCAACTTACTGCTGTGCAGAGCTTTAAAAGGTTTCTGAACAGCACCTGCTTTAAAGTCTACCCTACCGTGAAAAGTCAAAAAGTGGTATTTTAGACCAGCGTATATCCTTATGTTGTGCCAGGGTGGTATGCATAATTTAAAGCTGGTTTACTAATACGATCGGTAACCCACTTTGTGAAGTGCTGTGCGGGGAGAGCAATAATCAGAAATTTGTTTACTGAACTGATGTTTAATCTTTTTAGCTTGATAGCCAGGGTCAGCTCCTCGTCATTTTTATCCAGCCATCCCAGTTCATTTTGTGGAGGAACTCGGTGAACCGGATGCGTTACCCTTTCCCCAGCTCGCACCTTCTGAGAAGCCTCTCTCACGAGTCTAAAACCCACCATTCACCATCCATATTCCTGTGCACCCCTGCTACCTCCGCTCACCGCCCACGGAGCTCACTTTGTGGCAGCTCTCTGCCCGCCAGACCAGGCATTTTTCCCGTGCGGTGGCAGTCATGCAGCTGCGCTGTTTTGCCGTCGTGACCTCCTGTGCCTGCCTCCCCCCGGCATCCAACTCCGTTTGCCATCTGCCCTTCTACCTGTGGCTGCGGTCCTCTCGCAGCGTACGCGCTCCCTCAGCCCTACACGCCATCTCCGCAGCCGCTCGCTCTCGGGGGCCAGACGTCCCACTCTTTGTCAGCCAAGCTTTACAATTTCCAGTCCGTGCTTGCTTACGTATCCCGCTGTGCGTGTACGTATCCCGCTGCGCGTGTACATGCCGCTGGGCGCTCATTAGGTCCGATTTGGCCACAGCTGGTTTTGCTCCTTACCTCATGTTTGGTTACTTTCTGCTCAAAAACTGGAACTTCAGAAAGACGACTACAAGGTGCCTGTACTAAATGAAAGGCTGTTTCTCCAGTACTGCTGTAAAACCCCCAACATTTCTTCTTCCAAAAAAGGTATAGGAAAGACGGGTACAAAATGATTTCTTCATACTCTAGTTTTGTAGTTGTATTGTAGAAAATCCTAAGAACTTTTTCTATATTTAACAAGATTGGAATGTTTTGTATTTATTCCTCACTTTCTCACTAATCTTGTGAAGTTGTCAAAAACACCTCGGTTTACCCACCTATAAATTTCATAGAATTCTTTGACTTAGAGAAAAGATTGTGTGATCAAAGATTATTATCTTATGTCTTTCAGGCAATAAAATGCCTTTTGAAAATTTGCCTAGTAAACAGGGGTAGTATTATTCATAGCAAAAATCTCTGACTTTTTTTCGGAGATTATTTATGTAAAAGTAAGCTCCTGAATTGAAGCACAACCAGCAAGGGGTAGGAATATGTATTACATACTGCAACAGTGAACAAAAATAATTTTATTTGTCCTTTCAAAATAAATGTTGTAAAAGTAAAATAATTCATAACCATTCTGTATATCTCTCTGGTTTCTACTGACAGAAATATAACTCTTGCACCTCTGGCTTTTTGATATTATTCCACCAGAATTCCCCAACTGGAATAGCAGATATGGTATAGATGCATGTAGATACATTTGCTTCTATATATTCTAACAAAATACGGATTGAAGGTAAAAAGATTGAGTTGAAAATAAGTATTCATCATACAGCAGAGAGGTGTTCTCTGCTTTCCTCTTCTAAATCATAAATAATTCTCATCAAACTGGGTCAGATCTTTTAGTTTCCTCAGTTTTGAATATTGAGATTGGGCTCTGAACAATGCAGCCTCACCCCTCACAGCATCTGATTTCACTTAATATAATTAAGCCCAGAAAGTTGCTACATTTGTCCTGACAATAGTCAGACTTGAATGTACATTTACAGCTGTTGTCAGGAGAGTTCTTATCTTGCTTTGCATTAACACACTGAAACGTATCTCCAAAATGTGTTAATTAAATTTACTGGAATTATATAACTTGTAGGAAAAAAATTATAATTAGAAAAAATGCATTTAAATGTATTTCTGTATCTAAAATAAATCTTTTCCCTGTGTACTGCGTAATCGTATTTAAACAATGAAATGGGATAGTACTATTCCTTTGAAACTGGCAATGCCTTTGATTTATTTGTAAGTATTTGTTTCAGAGTTACTGCCATAGTTCAATCTCTTTTGCTTAATCTCTTTAAATTAATCCATCTACCCAACAAATACTGAAAATGTTGTGATGTGAACATCAAGAATTTTTACACCTCCCATTAGTGTTGGGTTTGTTTTAATAAATCCCTGCCATCAGATAGATCGAGAAGTCTGTGTAATCTTTTGTAAAGGTAAAAAATAGTGTTAGAATTGCAAAGTATACGCTAAGAAGTACATAAGTACTGTATAACCTTGTTACGATGCATTTCTTACAGGGTTGATCCGGTGCCCCACGATGCTCCCAAACCTCCAGGGTATACACGATTTGTCTGTATTTCCGATACTCACTCAAGAACTGATCCCATCCAGATGCCATATGGAGATGTGTTAATACACGCTGGTGATTTTACTGAGCTGGGACTTCCTAGTGAAGTAAAAAAATTCAATGAGTGGCTAGGTAGGTACTGAATTCTGTGTGGATTTGAAAGTGGATTTGTTTACTGATTATATCTGCCCCTTCTGCCTCCCAGTAAAAACCATCATGCACTCAGAAATGATGAATATTAATTTGACTTTTAAATTTGAATGGCAATGAGTAGGAATCAGATTTTTTTTTTTTGCAAATATTTTTGCATTTTTCCAACTTAGCAAATAAGATTCGCGAGACTATTCATCTGTTCTGCCTTCACGCTCTCAAGTGTACATTAAGCAACTTCTTGGTGTTAGCAACAATGTAAGTCAGTAGGCCCTTAATGATTTACATAAAACCTCTTACATACATTGTTATGGCTTTGCTTCTTTGCAAAAAAAAGTTGTTGTGACTGAAAACATTTGTCTGTTTAACCCCGGAGGCTCATAGTTTTTTTTTAATCTGAGGCTCAGCTGCACCACAGTGATGAATTCCAAACAAAGCAAAACGTGTGCCTGTGGTTGCTGTCTTGGATGTAGCAGACCAGATGTAGATGCCTTCTGTAGGCAACTGTTGGCATTGGTAACTGAAATTCTGTTCCACTGGGCAAGAGAGTGGTGATTTACATGTGCTTCTGCAATGTTTTGTATATGCTAAAAAAAAATGACAGTGAAAATTAGAAAGCATGCACTGTATCCAGACAAAAACCCTGATTGGTATTGTTCCTGCAGCAGTGCGGATACCTTAGTTTAGAATAAGAATGGATTCTGGATTCTGACACTTTATTATCAAAAAAAGGGTGAGAGGAAATGAAGGAGTTGGAGAGAGAAAGGACAGAGTTTAAGGATAATGGATTTCAGTTTTTAGGTCGATTTTCTTTCCTGTAGTTGATATTTTTGCATTTTTCCTGTCTCTTTGCTACATGATACAGCATTCCACACTGGATGGCACAAAGCAGACAGATGCATGTAGGCTGAAATGGAATACACAAAAAAGTCATGACTTCAAAATTTAAACGCATATTTACTAGCAAATAATTATCAGCAAGGCTGATGAATATTTGTTTGAGGTTGGGAACCCAATAATATGCCCCACATGGAATAATTGCATTTGTTCTATGAGTGTTAAGGTCGGGGCAGCTTATGGAAGTAACACGCTCTGTTGTAGTGCCCTCACCTCTGTCTCTGTACCCAAATGGAACAGGTTGGTTGCAAAACAGAAAGCAAATTTTAATCCTATTTTGTAGGTCTCTACCATGTATTATAATAATGTACTGAAAATAGCATATGAAGATTATACAAACCATATGGTTATCCCTTCTAAATAATACCCATTTTATTTATCCGCTGGTGTGGGAAGAAAAGTGCTTTGGGATATTGCTAGCGAGCAAGGATGGGGGCTACACACATTACTTGCTGTACAGTTTTTGTGTCCCTAGTTCTCCATCTGCCTCACTGCTGGTCACAGCTGTACAGTGTTCTGAAGAAGTCCTTAAGCTGAAATCCTCTCAGTATGGTAGGGAGATTTCCCAAGGCATTTCTGTGATGGTCTCTTCATCATTTTTATTCCAAAAGAAGGCTTAATTTTCTGACTTTTCAGGCATGCTTCCAATTTCATGGTAGCGTGCTGTTTAGGAAAAGGTGATCTTGGTGGTTTGAGTTATATTTTTGCAAGAGCATCTTTGAGATATGCAAACTGAGCAAGTTAAAGATATTTTTTTTAGTTTCTTGGCAATTTGAAAAAATGGTAAATATAACTTCATTTTTTAATGCATTCTGGAGAATCCAATAGAATAATAATTTGGCATCACTACATAGGTTTTATTGAGCTATCATTTAAGGATTTGTTCCAGTTCAAAACTGTAAACTTTTAAAAATTGCAGTCAATGAGATTTCAAAATGGAAACTTTAGCTTTTTTTGAAAGTCTGTTTTTTGTTTTAAAGGAACAATTTACCAACTCCAGGATACCTTGAGTGTTTGCAAAATCTGTAGTAAATTGTAGAATGGTTAAAAGTGTTCTCTTCGAGAAGAAGAAATTTCAGAATTTTTTTCTCATCCGTTTTGTTGTGAAAGGCACTAGTCTCCAACAGTTTTGATTTTTCTAGATAGCTGCTGCCAGTACCTGCCATGATTTTGCGACTCCCACAGCCTACCCAACCTCCTCCTTCTTCCCTGTCCTAAAATTTCAGTAGTTTCTTGAGAAAGTAATTGACAGACTGTGGCACGGACTTTTACTTCCACCGTCATTCTTACCTGCTGCTGCCAAATTCCCCTGTCCGTTCCTTCCTCCCATAGCAGAGGGCTCACCTTCCCATGTAGTTATTTTGTTCTGTGCCAAATCTATGTCGTCTGCCATCATTAGACTATAATTTTGTTTATGCCTTGGAATAAACACTAGAATATTTGTTTGTTACACCTTCCCTTGATCTCAGCTTCCTCTTAGGCACAAGATTCCTATCCTACTCCTGCTTTTGCACCATATCTTTATGTGTAGCATTGATTCCTACCTGTTAGCTTTCTGTTCCATCATACCCTCTTCGGTCTGTGCCACTCTGGTCTATCGGCCTTTTTTCATCTTTTCAGGAGGCCCTTCAGCAAGTTCAGATTTCACCTTTCTGCTCTACATAAAATTTCAGTGCCTGTCTGATGCAAAGTGTATTTTCATTAACATCATTAACTTCCATGGACCTTATGGTTATATCAAGCACATGCTCAAGTGTTGTGCTAATAGAGGCACGTTGCCTTGCTTAGTCATACCCTAAAATATGTTCTCTCTTTTTTAGGCTAACTGTATGTGGGTACACAGGAAGGCCTGTACCAGCTCAGATGATGTGTCTCTCTAGCCCGGTCTTTGTGGCTAGCAGCCGAGGTGCTCTGCTTTGTCTGCCCCTTAGTCACCTCGTTTTATACTTTTTGTCATCTGACCCCTAATGCCTGCCACTTCATTTCATTTCACTTCATTCTTTTCTGTAATTAGTTGTTTTCTTTCACTTTTCTTTTTTCAAAGCCCCCTCCCCGCTTCCCAGGGAGGGGTTTGAGGTTTTACTAGGGCCAGGTTGATGCCTAACTCTGTGGAGGAGATGAAATGCTGGTGATAACTGGATGTGCATATTTTCTCAGCTTTCTCTAGTAGGCAGTCCAAGGACGTCCTGAGCCACAGCATTACTTTGTATTTAATTTATAGATTTTTCTTCTCTGAGTTCTTTAATTGCCTTTGGGATCTATGCAAATTTTGAGCGCTGACAGTGTCTTGCGTCGGAGTTCCACAATGTGATATGGACTGTGTGAAGAACTGTTTATGTTTGAACCTGTCACCTGCTAGTTTCATTTGGTATTTCCTAATACTGGAAGGGGCAAGTGAACAATTTCATTCTTCATTCTGCTTAAGAATTTAGAGGCTCTCCTCGGATCTGCCCTTAAGATATTTTTCAGGCTGAAGGCTGTTTAGAAGTCCTTAAATGCCTTTGATCATCTATGTCAGTCTTTGTACCTCTTTGTTCTATATCCTTTTAAAAATGGTGAGACCAGAACTGCACATGAGCTGAGAACACCACAGATTACATTACACATACCCTGGTGTAATGAAATTTCCTAGTTTGTTCTCTTTTGCTTTCTAGTGTTGTGGATTATTGTGTTTTTATTTTTGACTGTGACTGAACAATGAGATGGCATTTTCATAAAATTGCCTATTATAAATCTATGGGTGATATCTAGTTCAGAACCCATCAGTATGTATCTACAGCTGGTACATTTTTTCCAGCACTTGAATTATTCTGCATAAATTTATATTCAGTTTCGTCTGTCCTCTTATTGCCCAGTCAGGCAGTATCATGATGTACTTTTGCAAGTCAGATTTCTGTTTTGCTACCCTTATTCAAGGTAGCTTAGAAAAAGAAGGGAAAAAGGGACAAACAGTCAGTTTACAAAGCTTGCCAATGATGCCAACCTGGTCTTTTCCTCCCCTTTCTTTTCCCAAATTGACCTTTCTCCTGTTTTTCTATTTAATCTTTTCCTTTTTTTACCTAGTTTCTTCTCTGACTGTATTTGGCGATTTTGGAGAATCAGAAAAAAGGAAGCACAAAATATGTGTTACAGTAGGGCCAAATGGAAGGCCACGAGGCCAGTGAAACTTTCTAATGGTATTATGACAGCTTTGAATATACAGTAATTTTCTGGTGTGTCCAGGAGATTTTTAATGACATCCCTTTAAGCAGCCAAAAATAATTCAGGGGAATTGTTTCTAAATACATGGATCTGTTAGAGCAGGTCCAGAGGAGGCCACAAAAATGACCAGAGGGATGGAACACCTCTCCTGTGAGGACAGGCTGAGAGAGTTGGGGTTGTTCAGCCTGCAGAAGAGAAGGCTCTGGGGAGACCTTATTGCAGCCTTCCAGTACTTAAAGGGGGCCTATAAGAAAGATGGGGATGGACTTTTTAGCAGGGCCTGTAGCAATAGGACAAGGGGTAATGGTTTTACACTAAAAGAGGGTAGACTTAGACTAGATCTAAGGAAGACATTTTTCGCAATGAGGGTGGTGAAGCACTGGCACAGGCTGCCCAGAGAGGCTGTGGATGTCCCATCGTTGAAAATGTTCAAAGTCAGGTTGGATGGGTCTTTGAGCAACCTGATCTAGTGGAAGATGTCCCTGCCCATGGCAGGGGTGTTGGACTAGGTGATCTTTAAAGGTCCCTTCCAACCGAAACCATTCTATGATTCTGTGTAATCAAGGCTAGGTAAGGTAGATTGTATCGTAAGATATATCAAGCTCACTGTGCACTATCCTTGTCCTCAGCTTTTTCATTATTTTTGTTTTTGTTATTTATTCCCTACCTGCATATAAATCAAATGTGTTGTAGGACAAATACAAAGACACAAGTCCTGCTTTAGTGCACTTATCAAATAATAACTCCAAAACCATCTCTGTTTTTTATCTACCATATTGTTGGCACTGGAAATTGCCTGCTTGGCTCAATTGCTTTTGTAATTCCCCTTGCTCACATCTGTAATATCATTTCCAAATTGTGTATGCTCCAGGACCCACTGTCACTTTGAGCTGCTAGGTTACTTTCCTGGAAATTTAACGAAATAGCTGACCTGTGATGTAAGCTGCAACACATACTTCCATATTCTCTCTGAGAATTTTCTTCTGTCCATGGATTGGAAAGATTACTTAAACTAACACATTTTATAATATCCATTGTTTCAGTGTGTTTGCTTGAGATTTTCCAATGTCAAAGACCGTCTTGCTATTTGAAATTCAAGTTCAAGCTAAATTTGAAATAAAAAAATAGAAGGTGGCTTTGCATTGTAGTGGAAAACAATAATTAGCTCTTTAGAGTATTTTCCTGAAAATATTAATCTTACTTGCATGTTGTACACACACCAAAAAAAAAGGTTGAAGTATTTGACGTGCACTTCAGGAATTGACTTGGGCAGATTCAGCTCAAAGGTTAATATTTTTATTTCAGACTAAAAAGTATTTAGAGTGAAGGTGCCTTCCCAGCTATAGTAACTAGCACTACTAGAATTCTAATATTAGATTGTATAACAAAATCAGCTAATTTTGGTCAATAAACATTATCCCTACTTTTAAGTTCTTCATAAAGAATAAGAGATCTTCAGAAAAACCTGAAACTCTAGGCTTAGCTTTACTTTTGCTTTACAGTTCAGTCTTGCAAAATAATGGTAGTTATTTTTCTTCCTCTCTTAACAGGTATTTTATGTTTTTGGGTTCAATAATACATTTAAAACAGATTAAAATCGTGTTGAAGAAGAAAGAAAATCAGCTTCAGAGCAGCAAAAGAAATTAGAATTTATAAATTGTAGTCATGCCATTTTGACCATCGGTAATTACACTATTTTTATGTTAATGTAGAAACCCCTTGAAAGAAGTATTTAAGGACTAATTATCTATTTACAAAAGAATGGCTTTGGAAATGCAGTGAAAAACATTGAGCTGTGTAGGGATTTAGAACAGATGTCATTTTTAAAAGACTGGGCATACTAAAAAAAGTGTTGGTTTTTATTGCATTTCTTAAATGTGTGATGGCTCAGATCCGTTTGTGCATCTAAGGCTCAGACAGTACAGCATAGAAAAGTGCACTGCAACACTCTCTTCCAGTATTTCTCCAGTTCCAGGGAATTAGCATGTCCTGAAGACTTCTGAATGTTACACTGGCTGCCGAGTCTTGGGGAATATTTAAGCTACATCCCTGTATTGGGAAGATGACCCAGCACAACTGTTTTCCAGGTATTCCTCCCACGCTAGTGGTGAGAAGCTGTAGAAGCTACAGGAGTGGTAGGTGCTAAAGGATTTTTCCTTCATTCCCTCCTTCCAAGCACATGTCTGCTTTTGGGGGAGTTCTTGCGCTTCGTACTAATCCTGAGGTTGCTTCTTTCCACTGACGGAGTGGAAGTGGCCAAACTTCAAGACTCTTGAGTCTCTGTGATTACTCACCTAAAAACATCCTGTGATACTCATAAATATCGAGATCCCTGACCCCCAAAATAAGCAAGTGAGTAAAAATATGATGAGTCTTATTAATTAATTCCTATTAACTCTAATTATAAGTCTAATTCTTATGAAAAATAAGTGAGTCTTATTCCAGACTAGCAGACAAGTGTAGCTTTAGGAAGGTGGTGTGGCCCAGAAGTGCAGAGAACAAGCCGGGTACTGAAAGATCTGGAATGTTATTCTGTGAACTGTCATTGCCTCTGGCGGAGATACTTGAAAGAGCTTGAGGAAGACAGGCAACCAAATTCTAGTTAGTCCTCTTCAGATTTGACAGCCTCTTCATCGTTTCCCCTTGCAAAACAGTGAAAATGGTGCTTGATCCACCTACCACAGGCATGTGTTGGAGGATTAATTATTCTCAGTACAGCACTTTGAACACCTATTGCAAAGCACTATACGCAAACATGAAGCGTTGTTATTAGTGCTGCGCAACCTCGTGCGGTGACGTGACATGCAGCTCGTTGTAGTCTTCCCTTCCAGAAGCTGACAACTGGGAGATACTGAAAGCACCTTTGTGGGACCTGAAGATCTGAATAGGAATCTGTATCGGTGTGCAGAGAAATCCATGTAGGAAGTCTAAAGTATTTTCAGTTGTTAGTTTTTAACACTTTTAATCCTTTGCTTTCACTGTCCCCAGATAACATGTTGTAAATAAAAACTATAATATTCTAAAGGGCAGAAAAGCTGTTGTAGAAATTTATCTCCTCAGAAAGGTGTATGATTTAAGACTATAACTATTCCAGGAAGTAAAAAAGAAAAAAATATTTATGAAAATGGACCCTGTGGCTTACGTAGTTGGGGATTCTCAAACCATTAATTGCCACAATCTAAGGGGACATAGCAGAGGAAGGTTCAACCTAGACGAACCTTGCAGTTGTACAATTTTCTAAGCCCCTGTTAGTGACTACCAGTGGACAGAAGGTACAGAGCCACACAGTCTTTTGGTTTGACTCACTACAGCTGCTCTAGTGGCCTAGTTTGCAGCATACATTGTGGTGGTTCTGGATAATTACAGGGTAATTAAATAAACCAGGGTAAAAGGAAGCCACTTTTCCTTTTGAAGTAATTTTGTCCAATTATTATACGTGTGTGGGTGCATATAAGACACGGTATATCGAAGCGCCTGAGTTGGACTATTATCAGATATTTTTTAGTTTGATTTGCCTTTATCTATTTATTTTAAGAAATGCTGTTTTGCAAATGCGAGCAGTGTTAACGTGTGTTTGCTGTTTTAGTGTTTGATATAATTACTGCCTTTTACAATGCAAGAATGTCTAGAGCTAGCAGGTTACAGATGACTTAGGAGGGAGTGTTCATTTACAATGTTATTCCAGATTACACACCATACAAAAAGTATGTTAATGTGAATTTCCCAGACATCAGCCCCAGTGTTTAAACACAGAACTGTCAAAGAGATGCTAAAAAAGCAATCTGAGACAGTTATGCAGTCATTTTACTGTATCACTCACTGCTGTATTTTAAAAGGTTGAAATGAGAGGGAAAAAGCATTAAGTGGGCACTTATATGATTGCCACTGCTTTTAATGAATACTAAAATTCTGCTCAGTACAATACCAGGAGAGAAGCAAAGCACATCTGCTTGCACAAGTTTGCATTTATCTTGGTGAAGTTGCAAGTTGATAACGATTGTAAGCTGCAGAGGAGGTCACTGGTTGATAAAGATGCCTAACCTCTTAGGACAAGAGGAGCCTGGAGTATAAACATCGTGCATGTGCTTTTGAATTATTTGCAGTGTTGATCTAATTTACGGAGAAGAAGGCTTGCTGATGGAATGGGATGAACCTTTAAGCACACAGAATTCTACTTTGAACCAACTCAGCTGCAGAGAAATAGCAAACAAAGGCATATTGTTCCATGCTTTGCATGATGCAGTTTGTAGTTCAAGTAATGGTTCCCCAGCATTTCAAGTTATTTTGTAAAAATAATGTTCAGCATAAAAAGGACCTACTGTAGTTTAGAAGTTAAGAATTGCTGTAATAATTTTGTAATTGGTGCATAAACATGAAAAAAATTAGATGTTCAGTTCATTTTCTTAATTAGTAATCTACAGTAATGAAAGGAATAAACAAAGATGTTACTAGCTAAACAATATATAAACTCTTATACACATTATATTACCAGAACTACTATCAGATTCTTAATACTAAGCAAACAAAGGCTAAGAAACTTTCTGAGGAGGGCTTGCCACAACTGACAAAAACTCCATGTGTCTAATTAAGAAGTTAGTAAGATAATAATACCATCTGGCTATATATACGCGAAATATGATATGCTAGGCTTTTTGATAGTAAAATAATCTCAAAGAATAACACATTGCATTGATTTAGGAGATTTAGGGCAGAATTTTTTGTGTGATAAGTCATTCTGGGAGCAGAACCACTGTTGCCTGACTTCTTGGATTTTGTCTCCTAGACCTTCTGTGTGTTCCTAGGTGTCTCATTCCTTTAAAGCCTCTCCTTCAGACTGGGCATTAGGCTTCTCAGACACTTGCTTTCAGGAAACTCAAGGCAACATAATTATCTTTGAGGCCTTTACTCCTCTGCTGAATACAGTAAATGACTTTTGAATCTGTTGGGCATTTTCAGAGGGATATTAAGAGACAACTGTACAGAAATATAAAGCATCGTACTCCTACAGGTTGTGTTTCTGTGAGGAAAAGATACCCTTTGATAAAACCGCGGAATTAACTGCAAGATAATGTGTCTCCAGCATTTTCCTGCATACCGGGGGAGAGTACAAAAAGGAAAGGAGGGGGAAAAATGAGGCAGGAAACGGGAAGAACCATGTAGCAGAGAAGAAGGAAAAGATAGGGAAAAATCTCTCATCCCATGTTAAGATAGAGGCTGAAAGACTGGATGGTGGCTTGGAGCCCGATTCCAAATTGGCAGAAGACAAAAGTTGGATGTGGCCTGAAAGAGAAAGCCCTGAAGCCCAGGACAGAATTTGAACAAGTATGTTTCTGATGGAATTTTGGTGTGTATACATTTCTGTTGATTCAAAATTAAAGTAGGATGGAGTGGCTAGAGGTTGATTATGGAGGAAAATAATTTAATTTCTTGCAAGTTAGACATTACGGGAGGAAAAAAAACTTCATTTAGAAAAAAAAGTGAAGTTTTGCTTAGAAATGTAGTTTTTACCCCAAAATATTTTAAATTGACATTTTGCTTCATTTTGTTTCCTTGGTAATGTCAGAATCACTATATAAATTTCCAAATATATCCCATTCCATCCAAGTGGTATTTTAATAATTTTAATACAGAATGCTGTTCAGATAAAATTTTTCCAACCAATTCCAGTTGTAGTTCATCTCCAGGTTACAGCGATATTTTAGCAGAAGCTTCTCAGGTGTGAAGAACAGGGGGATCCCTGGTCTTTGGGCAAAAACACTTGTTTTGGCTAGTCAAAATAAGAGGACAGGAAAAAAATGTAGCTTTCCCCCAAATTAATAACTTTTCCTTTTTTTTTTTTTTTTGTTTCAAAATACATCTTTGACTCCCGTAGCATATGTTCTTGCCTGTGCTTCTTGGCACTCCTGAAGGGCAGATCTATTTCTTACATGCTTGCTGCCTTAATTTTACTGGGGAGCGAATTTTGTCCTGGATATGTGTATAGAATTCCTGTGACAGCCATAATATATTTGTATACATGGAACTTCTGTATTAATACCAAGTTTGCTACCTGCCCACCAGCAAAGCCATATGCTAGCATCAAATGTTAATTGGCTATCAGTTGGATATTTAGTCCTACTCATCTGCTAAATGGATAGTACAAGAAACTTATACCAAAGTTAATGGAACATAATCTCTAGTCCTGTTAAATTGCTTGTCTACCATAGATTTGTTCCATTAGAATCACAACAGAAAATGAGTTTTTAATTTCTTTCAGCATTGCATGCTGTTTAAAATTCATGTTTGTTTTCCAGTATAGACTTTACTGAAACCTAGAATCACACAGGACGGAGGGGACCTCTGGAGGTCATTGAGTCCAACCTCCTGTTCAAAGCAGGTCTAGTTAGAATAGGCTGCTCAGAACCTTGTCTAGTTGAATTTTTAGTGTCTCCAAGGATGGAGATTTCACAGCTCTCTGGGCACCTATTCACTATTTGGCCATCCTAATGGTAAAATTCTTTCCTTATACCTTATTCCCACTTGTGTATGTTGCTTCTTGTCATATCTGTGTGCACCTCTGAGAAGAACCTAGCTCTGCCTTCTCTTTATCGTGAGATCAGGTAGTTGCAGACAGCAGTAAGGTCTTCCCTTCGTCTTCTCTAGGCTGAACAGACTCAGATCTCGGCCTCTCCTCATATGCCACATTCCCCAACCATCTTGTCGACCCTCTGCTGGACTTGCTTCAGTTTGTCAGTGTTTCTCTTTTACTGAGAAGCCCAGAACTGGACACCACACTGCAGTTGTAGTTTCGTAAATGCTAGATAGAGGAGAAAGATCACTCCCTTTGTTCAGCTGGTTTCACTGTTACTAATACAGGCCAGGATGTGGTTGGCTGTCTTTGCCACAAAGATGCTGCTGAGTCTTGTTGAACGAAGGTACTCCATCCTCGGTGCAGGACTTTGCATTTGCTTTTGATGAAGTTTATGAGGTTTCTGTCAGCCCATTTTTCTAGCCTTTGGAGGTTCCTCTGAAGAGCAGACATGCCCTGCAGAGTGGGTCAGCATATCCCTGCCCCTGATTTGGTGTTGTCTGCAAACTTGCTGAAAGTGCACTCCATCAGATCATCCAGGCTGTTACGAAAGAAAAGAAGCAGTATTGGCTCCAACATCGCTAGCTGGGGGATACCTCTAGTGACTGACTGCCAGATGGACTTTGTACCCTTGATTCTAGCCCTTTGAGACCAGTATTCCAGATGATAACTTGACCCACCTTACTATCCATCCTTATCTCACCAATTTGGCTATAAGGATGCTATGGGAGATGATTGTGTCAAAGGCTAAAATCAAGGCGAACAACATCCAGTGCTCTCCTTTGTCCAGAAAGCCAGTCATCTCCTCATAGAACACAATTGCATTAGTCAGGTATGACTTACCCATGTTAAATCAATGATGGCTGTTCCCAGTCACTTTCTTGACCTTCATGTGCTTGGAAAATTACTTTATGGGAGATTTGTTCCATAATTTTCCCAGGCCTGATGTGAGGCTTGATGGCCTGTAATTCCTTTTTTCCAGCCATTGGGAACTTCTCCAATCCGCCTGACTTTTCAAAGGTGATAGACTTGTGGTAGACAGGTGATAGGCTTATGTCCATCTATTGCAGCACTCCATAATCCCAGAGATGTCACAAGCTCTCCACTGTGCCTGGACTTCTTCCTCCTGGTTGTACCCCATGCTCTGTGTGTGTGCATACAGGTAACCTGAGAGGACCACCAGTGAGGCTGCTTTTACAAGAGTAATGGAAGAGCCTTCGCCATCCTGGGGGACACCCAGCTGCTTCCTCACTGCCTCCACGCCTTCACTTCTCTTGACAGTATGACAACCCTTCCCCAACACACCTAATTTAAAACTATTCCCACTGTGTTAGTGAACCTGTTGGCAAAGACACTCTTGCCCCACTTTGCCAGGGGAATGCCATCCCTACGCAACGGTCCTCGCTCTTCAAAAGGCTCCTGTGGTTATAGAAGCTGGAGCCCTGCTTGCAGCTGGAGCCAGGCAGCTTCGTGTGCATTATGGGATGCGTCCACTCCCACCAGGGCTGCATCCCCCTCACTGTTACCTCGGGGCTGCCAGCCACCCTTAATACACTCAAGGTCACTCTAGTGGTACCATTGGTGCCCACAAAAGATGAACAGTTAGGGAACTTAGTGTTTAGCATATGGCTATTTTGGAAAAGAAGAAGAAAAAAGGAAAACAGCTTAGCAAATGAAAATGTTAGCCAGTGCTAGTTTCCTAAGGCTTGTTTTCATGGAGTTTGTAAATGGAAGACAAAAGGAACCCACTGCAGTGGGTACATTGTAGCCACAGCTGTCTTTGGTAGGAATCTTTCTTAGCGAAATGCAATTGCTGTAAGAAGCCATGAAAACCTGCATGAGTGGGAGTTGAATGTTCTCAGCTCAGTTTGTTCAACAAGGGACAGGAAATGGTCCTGGTGTCTTTTCTACCCAGCTTGTCACTAGTACCCACTAGCTGGTGTGGGAATAAACTGGTCAACCTGGAAGTTTTTGAGTTATCTCTGATCAAGAGCTGGTGGCACAAAAAATAATAGATGGAAAAGTGGTTGTTCTAAAGGTATGGACACATGTGGAAACACAGCCATACAACAGCTCTTAGGTTGTGTGCTCTTGGGGAGGTCTTGGTCCTAGCCAAGGACGAAGCCAAGGCTACAAATTGTGCAGTAGTCTGTGCCTAGGGCTGGAAAACCATGTATTTGTGTTGGAAGGACATAATGGAATAAGAAAATACAGAATAATTTAAATAATAACATAGAAATAGGCAAAGTAAGAGATTGTAGGTCAGAAGTAGGAAAGAGTTGCTGTTTTAAAGTAGTTTTCAGGTAAATACTGATCGGGTATTGCTAATGTTTGGTGGATCTTAATGCTATAAAAGGTACTCAAAACAGTCAGCGTTTCTCAGGATTGTGCTGACCCACCATGCTGGACTGTGGTCCTGCTGCAGTAAGGTAATGTTGGCCCCTCTGAGGTCGGTGGTATGGAGGACTATGCCTTTAGTGCAAAGAGATGTTTCGCATTCAGTGTTGACTTCTGCATGTGGACTAGAGTGAGCATTGGGAAGTATGGATCACACTGGAACCAGGGAAGATGGGAAATACGTAACCAGTGTTGTCTGATAGCTGAGGGTCTTCATCTGCAGCCACTCTACTAGCGTCTTATACATATAGGTCATGAGAGTGGTGCCCAGCCAAGAGCAAGATTTCAAATATTTATGCCTAAGGTTGATTTAGGACTTAGAGCAGTTGGGGTAAAAAGTGAAGCATGTGCATAAGTCTTCTAAGGAACAAAGTTTAAGCAAAATATTGTTAAATTTATGTGCAAGCAGCAAAAAATACCCATGTTAGACAAAAAATGAAGATTTAAAGGGTAAAGAGGGCTTGTTGAGACGGAGAGAGGGAGAGAGGTTTAGCAAGTTGCTGCCTGGTATGGAATGAAAGGAAAAAAGACTGAGCTGCAAACTCATCAAAAACACAGTTGTTAATTGAAAAGCTGACAGACCTGTAACTACAGCAGCGCTTCTGGCCGCCACTGTAATAAATGTAACTGTACATTTAGAGTAATTTGCTAATTTGCCTAAGTAACACCCACAGACAGCAACATGACATAAATACATTAGTGGAAGCAACAACTATAACCAGCTCGTACAGGTTCTTGGCTGCTAGATGGATGGATCAGATGAGCTGGAAAAGATTTACAAAACAGAATAGAAATGGAATTGTTAACACCATTGCGGTATACAGGATTTCTTTATTTTCCTATTTCCCAAGGCCTGCAGATGCCCATACATATTGTAGCATGTAAGTAACATCTTTAACTACTGTGTGTATCTGTGCACACACCCAGAAAACTTGCGGAGATGGAGTACACATCTGCAAAATGCTGAGCATTTCAGAAGCAAAAATGACAACATTTATATCTCAAGTAGTCTTTCAGGTAAATAATTGAATCTCCAGCATTCAGTATATAATTATAAATACCTGAAAAGGGTTTCTGTTAACAAATATTCTAAAGGCACATATGTATTGTGTCCACAGGAAAGACCGGAACCTGTACGATCATTTTTCATATTACAAGTGTTACAATTGTCATAAACTTCTATTTCAGAGTTACCCAGACCTTTTCATTTGGCAAATAATGAGTTCAGCCATGTGGCATCTCCTCTGGGCTAGCACTGTTCTCCATCACCTGTTTCCATAACTCTCGATCAAGCTGTTGCATTTTATTCTTAAGTCCTACTCGTGCCAACTTTTGCCACTGCATACTGACTGGTGTTTTAGGTTCTCTAAACATCCTATGTCTAGGTTAGGCTTGGGGTCATCACCTTTTTTAAATAAAAAATGACAAGATTGCTGCTATGCAAGGTGGGTATCATCTTGAATAAAATATTTCTGCTCCCAATCCCCTGTTTTGACTGTCTTCATCCTGATGAAAATTAATAGTGCAGAAGCAAAGCTAATGAATGCAGCTTTACACCGCTTCAGTCTTTGTTTCCTCTCAGATATACTTGGAAGGTTTCTGTTGAGCTTTTTGAGACAGGTGATGCCTGCTCTCAAGGGCAGACTCCAGTTGATAACCAAATGTCGAGTCAGCTGGAAAGTTTCTGTTGCAGTGCTGCGCTCAGGAAGAACCCGTGTGTGTGGGCAT